>NC_026501.1:6303518-6390952 GCF_000182925.2 Neurospora crassa OR74A
GTTTATTAAGAGGATTGGTTAAGAAGGTTAGAAACTTATTGAGTAAGAACGATGTAATATCCTTGTTACGTTTAGTATAGAGGAAGTAGTAAGTTTATATAAAGGAAGTGGTAAGATTTAGTATTTGGTAGATTGGATATTTATTAAGAAGGTTAGTTAAGAAGGTTAGAAACCTATTGAGTAAAGACGAAGCGATATCCTCGTTACGCTTAATATAAAGGAAGTAGTAAATTTATATAAAGGAAGTAGTAGAAACCTATTAAGTAAGGACGAAGCGATATCCTTATTATATTTAGTATAGAAGAAGTAGTAAGTCCGTATAAAGGAAGTAGTAGAAATTTACTGAATAAGGACGAAGCAATATTTTTATTATATTTAGTATAGAGGAAGTAATAAATTTATATAAAGGAAGTAGTAGAAACCTACTAAGTAAATACGAAGCGATATCTTCGTTACGCTTAGTATAGAGGAAGTAGTAAATTTATATAAAGGAAGTAGTAGAAATTTACTAAGTAAGGACGAAGTAATATCCTTGTTGCGCTTAATATAAAGGAAGTAGTAAGTCTGTATAAAGGAAGTAGTAAAATTTAGTACTTAGTAAATTGGATATTTACTAAGAGGGTTAGAAACCCTATATTATATAGTATTTCGTAGTATAAAGGAAGTAGTAAGTTAGTATAAAGGAAGTAAATAGTTCGAAACTTTATATTAACTTCTATATATATTTTATTAATTTATTAATATATTATTTTACTTTGTAAACGCCTTTTATAGTATTTAATATACTATATTAATTCTTTTAAATATTTTTCTTATTAAATTTTATTATATTTATTTATATATTAATATTATATATTAGAAAATTATAAGAAGGACATATATTTCTTCGATACTTAATATTATATATATTTTAAAATTAGCTCCTTCCTTAAAACTGCCTTTTATAAAGGTCTCTTATAAGATAGTAATAATAAAGTTAAATCGTATATCCAACCCTAATACCGCAATATTTTACTTAGTTTGTACCGTTTCTTCGATATCCGCGGTTCGTAGGAGTAGGGATTAAAGAATTAATTTCTAGTTAATGAAAAAGAATTCAAAGTCGCTATATAACTTTATTACCGTTTCAAGGCTAATTATAATAATATTGATTTTAAAGGCAAAATTAGTATTATTATTCCTTATAAAGCCTAATTGTACCGGCTATAAATAGCCGGTTCTATTTTTATTACTGTTAAATAAAATAAAAAGTATTAAATCTTACTAAACTATCGTATACCCTTTATAGAGTATTAAGCTCCTTAAAATACTATGTATAACTGTTTAAATATTCTTAGAAGAAGTAGCGGAAATTTGGATAGGATCCTCCTATATTTTAAAGTAAATCCTAATATAGTACTATTATTCAATTTGCTCTAAGATTGTTTTGAGCTTTCAGTCCTAATAGAAGGCGTTACTTACGCGGACTACTATAGTAATAAAATAATTATATATACGTATATTATAATAACTATTTTAATTAGTTACTACCTTTATAAATATATTAATATTTATTAAAAAGATATATATAAAATTTTAAACCGTATCGTCCGGACGAATTTATCCTCTATATTACCTAATATATTAATTAAATTACTTAATATTTTTTACAATTCCTCTTCGATACTACTAATTTATTTATAGAGTTTATATTTAAATTATTTTATAGAGACGGACTTGTTTTTAATACGCTTTATACCTAATTGTAATGCTTTATACGAACCCCGAACCTGAGAATTAGTAACTTCGAACCTATATTATATATTTTAAGTAAATATTTCTAATATAAAGGCCTTTATAAGTATAGGTACTAGGCAATTATTTATATAATTAACTTCCTTCTTAAATTTTTAATAAATAAACTAATTTATAGATTCTTTTCTTTATAATTATATTTAATTAAAGTAGACGTACTATTGGGAAGCAATTTAGTAACTTTAGATTTTCGGAATTAGGTTTGCCCGCCTCTTTAATAGTAATTAAATTACTAATTTTCTTATTTATTAGAACCTAATCCTATTACTAGAAGGGAGGGGAATAAAATAAATAATTTGTCCGAGACTAAAAATTATATGTACCTTAGGGTAAAGTAATTACCGGATATTCTTTCAAATTGTTAAGCTATTATAATAAGTACTCGAAATTACTAAAAGTATTTTACTAATTTATTTACTTTTTAAAATTAACCTCCAACTATATAACCCGAGATAACGATTTTAGTTATATATAGAAATTTTTAATTTGTATATAAGGATTAGGATTATATATTAATTAGTAAGTAATAATTTACGTAGGCTAATATTATTTTAATACTATTAGGATCCCTAATATAATATTTTCCGTTATTACATCGGTATTAAATATAAGTAAATTAAAGATGCGTATAGTAAAATAAAATTAGGGAGGGTAATAATGCGTAGTATCGGTAGTAGTAAAGACGGCTAATTAATAATCTAGTTTAATTGATTCTATAATAGTAAATTAGAAGGGGCTTTTAATTTCGTCCTAAACGGGGCCTATACTAAACGGACGGCCAAACTCAACGAACTTATATATATAGCTAATTTGAAAAGTAACTCCAATAATGTTATTGTCTTTAATTATTTACTGTAATATAAAAGGAAGTATATTTAACGGTTAATTATACAATATTAAATTCATTTAGTATATTTAAATAAGTTAATCTAAATTATTATATAAATAGGACTATACGTACCTTCCTACCCTTTCCTAGACTATTACCTACTTCTATTAAATATTTAATATTAAACTTCGTTAAATATTCTATATCCAAATACCCTTCTACTCTTTATTTCCCTTTTATATTAAACTTTTTAAATAGTAATAGTAGTATAGATTCGTTATCCCTTATAAGTATAAATATAGTCGGGATTTATAAGTATTATATATTAATTAAATTTAATATTAATAGGGGAAGATATTGTATTGTAGGTAGTTTTCTTTTCTTACCCCTACTCCGGGTAGAAGGACTAGCGATAGGTAATATTATAATAAATTGTTTTCGACTTCCGATACTTAACTTTATATAATTTATTTTTAGTAAACTTATTTATAAGATAAATTAAGGTTAGTAACTATATTATTAATTAGGGTTCGGTCGAAATACGTTTTAAACTCTATTATTTACGTTTAACCGATTGTAAAGGATAGTAGGCTATAAGTAAATAGTAGTTGTAGAGCGTATTTAGAAGTATATTTTCGAATTTATTTACGAAACGAATTAAAATTAGTAATTATATTATTAATTAAGGCTTAATCGAAATACGTCCTAAATTCTATTATTTACGCCTAACTAACTACGAAGGATAGTAGGCTATAAGTAAGTAGTAGTTGTAGAATGTATTTAGAGGTATTATTAAAATAGTATAATAAAGTATAGTATTTAAAGCAATTGAGGAAAGATAGTTGAATAGAAGATTGGAGGGGGTATAGTATTTTAATTGTAATATTGGGGAGAATAAATAATTAAAATACACGAATTATTAAAGGCGGGACTTTAGAGTATTAGGGATATAGTAGGTTCAATTAATTATATAGAATTAGGTACTTTATTAAGGAAGAAAGTACTAATAACGTTAGGAATCTTTATAATAAGCGAGGATATTAAAATAGGGGCGGTATAGTAAAGAGATAGTATAATATATAATAATAGTAGAAGTCTGCTAAAGTATTAATATACTATAAATTAATAGATTGTTATAGGAAATGCCCGAATATTTATTACTAAAATATAAAATTATGTATTTTACTATAATAGTTACTAACGTTTACGGATTATCCTTAATTAAGAAAGTGAAGTTAATATATTAGCGAGAAGTAGAAAGTCGGTAAAAATTGCATTAGATTAGATATATATAGCCTACGTACTAAGGTTTACCGGCGGAAATGTAAAACTCCTTCCTAATTTGATTTATAATCTTAAGCGTTAACTATTATATAATATTTGTAGTATCTATTGTAATTAAATAAACGGAATCCCTAAATAGAGTTACTATAGGCTATTTATTCTTATTAAATAAGTATTATAACTACCAAATAGTCTACTATATTACGTTTTGTAATTAAGTAAATAAATAATATATATTTATAATAGATTTAATAATGCGTTAGTAAGTAATTAACCGCCGGCCCGATTTACGAAGAAGGATATTAGAATATAAATATAAAAGCGATTTAGATTTTGGGATTTTAATTTTAAAAAATATATTGTATATACGAATTAGGCTTAAAGGTTTCTTTCTTACGCTATAAATTTATATAGAACTAATTATATTGTAATAATATCGATTCCCTCTACGGTTATTAGTAGCTCTTATACTATAAATTTATATAGAATTATTCCTACTATAATAAAATCGATTCCCTCTACGGCTACTAGCGACTCTTATATTATAGATTTATATAGAATTAGTTCTAATATAATAAAATTAATTCCTTCTACGGCTACTAGCGTTTTGCTATTTTCTAAATTAATTATTCCGAATAAATCCCTAAGGTACTATGGACGGAGGGGGTCGGAACCGTTATTAAATTTCGTACGGCTTACCTTTCCTATTAGTATTTAATTAAATTAGAGGATTTAATTCGAATAAATAAATATTTATTAAATATATTCGAAATTATATTTATATATCTAATAGAGTTTTAAATATTTATTATATATAAATTTAGTTTTCGAAACTATACTAATTAACCTCTTATATATAACCTTTATTTTTTTTATATTAATTTAAATTCGTTAATAATAATTAAATTAGAGAATAAACTATAAATACTTATATTACTATTTGTAAAATAAAGTATTTTTAAAATAATTTCTTTCTTTTTATTACTATTTGTATTTAAAGTGGGTAGAGTGGGTAGTAAAGGTAGTAGATTACTTTTATTTAAATAAACGCCCTCCTTATTATTACTATTTGTACTTAGGGCGGGTAGGGTAGGTATAAGTAGGGTAGGTATAAGTAGGGTAGGTATAAATAGAGTAGGGTTACTAGGAGGATTAATATTTAATAGAAGTAGGACGGACGAAGGGGGTGGAATGTTGTCGGCTTTATAAAATTTACTCCTATTAGAATACTTCGGGTCAATTTCTATTAGAGTAATTCCGTAAATTTCTTCCTTTTTATTACTATTTATATTTAAAGCGGGTAGAGCGGGTAGTAAGGGCGGCGGATTACTTTTATTTAAGTAAACGCCCTCCTCTTTATTATTATTTGTATTTAAAGTGGGTAGGGCGGGTAGTAAAAGTAATAAATTACTCTTATTTAAATAAATACCCTCTTTATTATTATTATTTGTACCTAGGGTAGGTAGGGTGGATATAGGTAGGGTAAGTATAAGTAGGGTAAATATAGGTAAGGTAGAATTATTAGGAGGATTAATATTTAATAAAAGTAGGATGGGCGAAGGGGGCGGAACGTTATTAGCCTTATAAAATTTACTCTTATTGGAATACTTTGGGTCGATTTCTATTAGAATAATTTTATAAGTACTAATATAATTACTAGGAGGGTTAATAGCTTCTATCCGTATATACTTTTATTAATATTATACTATTAAAAGTAATATTAATTATAATTATAATCGTTGTTATTTAGTCGGATTATTACTTTTATTTATATTAGTTTCGTTATTTTTTAGTATAATAAATTCTTAGTTTTTAAATAGGATTCCGTCTTTATTGAACTATCGGATCCGCCTCCTAGTAATTAGAGTAATATAGCTTTTAATATACTATATGTTAATTCTAGCCTTTAAATCTTTTAAATTTATAATAACAATATTCTTTACTTTTAATTTAATTTTAAAAGCCTATTTATTACCTAAAATTAGGGTTTAGGCCTTAATAACGTAATCCTTAGACTTTTAATGCAAGTCTTTTAATAAATATAAGGTATAATATTTTATAAATTTTATAGTGATAGGTTTATTTATATCCTTGAACGTTTTATAAACCTTGTTAAATAACGAAGGGTTATACTTAAAATTAGTAATAAAATAAGGATCCGCTAGCGGTAGGATATTATTAAGACGGCTCTAATCTACTAGTTCGCTAGCGTCGATTGCTTTTATAATTATTAAGAGTAGCTTGGAATAGAAATAATTAATTAAAACCGCTCTTTCAAATATATATTTAAAAATATATTATAGTACCTCGGCTACTTATAAGAACTAATTGAAATTATATAATATTAAATACTTCGCGGCCTCGTACTTAGCGAGGGTTTAAAAATACTCCCTAGCCTCCACTAAGATGTTTATTTTATTTAGGTTTAAATTCGGTACTAGCTTATAAATCTACTAATTATTTAATTAATATACTTTATTTTAATTAGAGTAAATAATTATTAAATAAAGCGAATAACCTACTTTATATAATAGCCTCTCCTTAGTCTAGTTATATACCGAACTATAAACTATTAGTAGGAATTACTCTACTATATGTTCCTATCTAATACAATACAGTCTTCCTATATACTATAATATAGTATTTATATTCTAAACGAAGTTAAACCCGATACTAACGTAGTAGGTATAATATAAATTTAAATTAGTAATATATATAGTAGAGTTTAAGACTAATATATTTATACGTTTATTAAAATTATTCTAGGACGTTACAACTTGGCTACGTTTAGCCTAGTTCTGATTCGAATATACTATATATACTATAAGCCCGATTTTCTTGAGTATAGAATATAGAATCCTAGATTAATATTAGTAAATTAATATACTTTATTTTAATTAGAATAGTTATTACTTTACTATAATAAAAATAAACCCTTATTAATTACTAAGGAAAAAATTTATATTTGTATCTAAGGGGAATTCGCTATAATAAGGACCCGTTTTCGCTTTATATAGGTATTAGCGTACTTTTAAACTATTTAAATAAAAAACAGAAATTCGGCGAGAACTTAATTAAGTATATAAAATCGATCGGTAGGAGGAAGTATATAGCTATTTAATATTAAATTAAGAAATATATACGAGAGTCTGCTATTATAGTCGGTACGTATAAAATTCTAAATAATTTATACGCCTAAATGTAGGGTAGAATTATTAATACGCTTAAATAATTTAAAAACGTTTTTTTACGTCCGGTTTGTAGTAAGTTTCGTAACAGTTTATAGAATATCCTGGTTCGTAGCGGGTCCCTATTCGTAAATAGTAATATTAATTATAAGTATTAAATATCTATAAATATTTTAGGTTAGGAATTATATTAAGCGGACTAGCGTTATATTTAATATTAATATTTTATCTTCCTCTAATACCCTTGGTATAGCTAGTTTATTAATTTTATAATTAGAAGGATTAATTATTATATTCTTTAATAGGTTATTAATATAAGTTGCGATTTTATTTTTATAAATTTTATAGCTTAAATATATTAATTAAACCTTTATTAGTAGTATTTTCGCTAAAGGATATAATATATTACTATTTAGAAGCGTAAGCAGGGTTATTATACTCTAATTAATAATTAATACTTAAGTCTCCTATATAATTTCACTAATATTAAGTAGTACAACCTTACCGGTATTTATAATATTCGCTTATACTTCGGAATAGAGGTACTACTACTAGTATCCTTAGAACTAGAAGATATCTTAAAAATACCAGTACGTCTCTATAGATATATCCAGCTTAATAATATAGTTGGGGTAACTTAATTCAAACGATAGTACGAAATTACTATTATTCAATATTTAGAAGATAGTATTGTACTTAATTAGGTATTTAAATAAATCCCAAAGGCCTACTTCCTATATAAAGGTTGTAAAAGCTTGTATATCCGTTAAGCAGTTTAATGTAGGAATAGCCGAATATATTAGCTATATAATTGTAAGGAGGAGTTGGATAGCCCGGAAGGCCGTTATATTTATATTGCGAATTAATTAAATTTCATTAATAATTATAATTTAAAATTTAATATACTTTTTGCGTATTATAGCGAGGCGGACTTTATACGTTTTATAAATCTTATAATTAAAGGGGGTTAGTAATTAATTTACTTTATTCCAATTGGAGTAGAAAATCGATTTGTATTAGAATAAAGTGTATTTATTTTGCGGATCCTTTATTATTAATTTTACTTTTATTATTAAATTTACTTTTATTACTATTAAATTTATTCTTATTACTATTACGTTCCTCGTTAAATTCGCAATTTATAATATTATTATTATTTACTTTAAATAGGGCGTTAGTTACTTTCTTAATTCGACTATTCTAATTAAAATTATTCGTACGGACAATTAACTCGTTTGTATAATGCAGTAGCGTCCCTTTAGGGAGTTTAATTATAAATTTCCAATTAGCTTACTTATTTATTAATATAGTATAGGCGGCGATAATAACCTTCTATACAATTAATAATTTATTACAATTGTATATATACTCTACTAATAAATTATCGAAAATTTATTATATAAGGGTCTTCGTATATTTAAGGTCGTCCGAATTAATACTTTTAAATATACTATACTAATACTATATATTTAAATCTCTAAATATATTTTAGAATTTAATAAATATTTAGGAAACGAGAGCGGGCGGTAATACAATAATATTTAGAAACGCCTCAATAGGTTTTCTATTCTCTTCGAACTTCTTTAACCGTAAGTACTCTATTAAGAGTATTATACTATAAATAAGTATTTTACTAATTCCAATTTTATTTATAAATAGCGCCCTATAAAATAGTAATTATAATATAGTATAGATTATAAATATATTTATTAATAATTAGTATAGGCTGGGCTTTACTCTAATCAATATAATAGTAAGGGGACTCTAATTAGAATAAAGTAGACTTACTTATAACTTAATAAGGAAGAAGACTCTATTTATTTTTATTAGTAATAGCCCAATTCGCCCAATTATACTTCTCTTAGAATAGTTTATAGTTGAATTTGGGAGGATTATTTTCCTCTATTACTCTCGAAATATTTATAGGTTTCGTAAGCGCTTATATACTACAGATAATTAGATTACTATTTGTATAAATACGATTAAGAGGGTGGTTATAGTAAATAAGGCTTTTAATTTGTATATTGCCCTATATTTCGGATTAGATTAAGTTCCGAATCTCCTCCTAGGAGGCCTTAGAATCCTAAGTTAATTATATTATACAATTAATTATATTAAATACTATTATAATATATTAATTCATTATATTATTTTTAGGGTAGAAAAGGGAAAAGTCTTTATTATTAATTTATATAGTAGTAAGCTGTAGGGTACGCTACTATACGGAGAGCTTTTTAATATATATATTTAAATAGTATTTATTTAAGTACAATGTAGGGTTAAGCCTAAAATCCGTATTTATTAACTTAATATAAAATAGGATTACATTATTAATATTGGACTAGAGTATTTATAACGTTACAAAAGCGTATCGTATATATATTCTAGACGCTATTTTGCTAATGTAGCTGAACCTTTTAAAATCGATAGTACTATTAGGATATATTGGTTATTTAACTATGCGGGTTTATAGTACAATATCCTGTAAACCTATAGCTTTAATACTAAATTAGTTATAAGGTAATTAATTGTATATTATTTTTAGAATAAGAGTTGTATTTAAGGAAGTAGGGAAGACGAGGGGGCTTAATACTTCGTTCCTAGTATTATAATAAGATTTTATTGCTTTAAGGATAGTATTTCCGGATTAACGATTATTGAAAATAGTAAAGGCTTAGAATATCCTAAACCAATTGTCGATATAGTATCCGCTAATTATATATTGGTTATTAATAGGAGCTTTAATATATCGGGCGGATCCTTAATATTGTACTTTAGTTAAATATTATTGTAGCGTAAAGTATAAAATTACAATAAGAATTTCCTTTAATATTATAGTTAATTAATTACTAAATTCCAGGGTAGAGAGGTCGCTCTTCCTTATAGTAATAGTATAGGTAGGGAGTTGGTCCTATTCTACTAATTTAATAATTTTAAGGATACAATTAAATTGGGTATTATTAAAATTTATTAGGGTTTATTAGAAGAGGGGTTAATATAGTAGGAATATAATACCCTTCTAACGTTTTCCGTAGGATTTCTTTAGGTTAGTTAAAGGATTAAATTAATTGGTTACTATAATTCGTTAATAAGGATTTATATAAATAGATATAGTAGATAATTAATTATAGGATAGGGAGTAGGCAACTTATATTTTATTTTAATAGGAATAGTAATATAGGATTAATAATAAATTAAAGGAATTGGTAGCCTATATTTTATTTTAATTAGAGTAAATTAACTTACTTTAATTAGAATAAAGTATAAGGGGTAATAATAAATTAGGGGAATTAGTAGCCTACGTTTTACTTTAATTAGAATAAATTAATTTGCTTTAATTAGAATAAAGTATAATAACCGAGAAATTTATAATTATAGTCTAAATACTAATATATTTAACCTACTATCCTATAACTAAGAAGTATAGCTACATCCTTCCTTTATAACTCTAAAGTAATAAGGAATTAGTATACTAACGTTTAATTAGGTATTCGGTACTTCGCTACCTTTTTATAGAGGGGGTCCGAAGGCGAGATCTTTTGCAGAGTTCTCTATACGAATATTAATTCCTTATTTAATTGTACTACAATAGCTTCGAATTTACTATGTATATAGTTTAAATTATAATACTTAATATATTCCGGATACCCTACTTAAACTAGTATTATATTACTATTAGTCCTAGAAGTAATTAAATACTTACTTATATCCCGATATTAAGAGAAATTAGAATACTATAGCCCTTATAATTATTAAGGCTTCACCAGGTTTATTACAAACGGTTAGTTAGTAATATTACGGTTTTCTACCTTAAATTTGGCCTTACTTTTAGCCTCGTTCCTCTTAGCCTTTAGAAGTATAATATTTCGTTACGCTAATAGTTTATTTTAATTATAGTTTATTAAACGGTTGGAGTTTCGCTACGAAGGGGGTTTATTTAAATTATAGTTATTTAAATAGTTGGGGTTTAAAAAAAAAAGTTAGGTAAAGGAAGGAGGAAGAAGTTTAATTAAAAAAGGAGAAGATAAGGGAAGGGGGTAATCTAAATAATAGATTGTACTAGCTGGATTAGGACGCCGAGTTAAATTAGGGTAAATCCTTATTTCTAACTACCGTTTAAATAATAAAATATTTAATAAATTAAAAGACTATTCCGGGTAGGTCCTAATCTATTTGTTACTTATAGCCGATTAATAAGTAATCTTATAGTAAATAGTATTAAAAAGATTGAAATAGCGCTAACAATTTGAAATTGAATAGGTCTTCATTATTAGTTACTAACTAAAAAGTTGATTCTAATTAGAGTAAATACTATTACTAGTATATTATACACTTAATATAATATTTAGAATTATAGGGCGAATAATTAAATAGTTAAATAATACTAATTAGAATAAATTATAGTAAGTTAGGTAAGTAGGATGCGGGGCTTATAGGGGATAGGTTGTATTTATATAGGTAGTAATAGGAGGACTTGCTAGATACATTAGTACCTTAGGCCGTATAAATAGACTAATCTAAATATATCCTAAAGCGATTATTAATTAAGCTATTCTGTACCTAAATACTATATACTTCCCTTATATAACGAGATCGGCATTGCTTTCCTCCCTAGAATCTATAGTATTACTAATAATATTTATAACTATAATGAAGTTATTATCCTCGAATTTAGAGAGGCTAAAATATTTATAATCTTCTTTACAATTTAATTGTACCTCCTTACTATTAAACTATTCGAACGTACCTACAAATAGGGTATATAAACTTTCCTATTATAAGTCGGGCATATTAAAATCGGTAGAATCCGACGGTCTATAATACTGTATTACGAACCCGTTCGTATAAATCTTATATATATAATTAATAATATTATTATTTAAGGACAGGTTAGTATACTTACTTCTATTAGGCCGCCCGAATTTTGATTTAATTATTTTATAAATAATTATAGTAAGGGGGCCGATAATAAATATTTTTATAAAAGTAAATTTAATATTATACGTAGAATTCTTATTATATTTAATATTAAGGGTAAAAGAGCGATTAATATACTTTAATGTTAAGTTAATCTCTTTCTATTTACTATTAGTTATAATATATTATACTAATTTAAACTTTAGGATAGCTTTGGATAACTTAGGATCTATTATATTTATACGTAATAACTATAAGAAGTATAGTATTTTAGGCCTATAGTTTATACTTTTTCTACTATAGAAGAAGAGGGGTAGAAAGTTGACAATCTCTCGAAGAATACTATAATTACCGAGCTTAATTGCGTGGGTGAGGATGATTAGTACCTGTACGATATATAGGTATTAATAAATATTATGGAATTATATATTTATATTATTATTAAGACTATTTGGGTATTTTCTAGTATATTTTACTAAGGTGAATATCTTATTGTATATAGAATTAAGCTACGTAAAAAGATAAGAGGGGCTATTAGCCCGAAAAGTATTTATAATTACTATTTTTATAGCTTTCCTATTTAGGAGACTAGGATTTAGGAACCCTCTATTAATGAGGTTCTGTATTAAGAAGGCGAGAATCCTAGAATAGAATATATTGTAAAAAAGTTGTAATGTATAGTAGAATTTAGTTTTTTGCGGCTTAATATTCTTAATTTTACTAAGGCTATAAGTATCTTATTTAATAAAGTACTAAAAATGCCGAAAGATTAAATTAATAAAGTTGAGTTTAATATAGAAAAATGCTAGGACGGATACTATTTACTCTTTCCAATTGTATACGGCCTACGCCTCTAATTAAACGAAAATAATTTTGTAGATATACAATATTGTCTTTTGATTACTATAAATAAAAAAAAGCCTATTATTAAATTATTCCTAGCTTATTCCTAATAGACCGAGGAATAATTTGTTATAAAGATAGTAAATACTAGTTAGTTTACTTTCGTTTTTATTAATAATAAGGGTTTAAAGAATAAAACTTTAGAATATTCAATAACGTTTAACCTTAAGGAAGGTATACGTTAGGAAACCGTCCTAATTATTAATAACCGGGAATAAGGATTGTAATTTCTCTATAATAAGCGAATTAATAGTAGGATAGAACATACGCAGCGTTAGGGCGAGGGAAGGAATAACCTAGGACTTTTGGAATAGAATAGTAGGTTGGAATTGGAATAGTCGGAATAGTCCGGAAATATTAGAACTATTTATTAGTAAATAAGTCGTAAAGTTGCGTATAGTATCCTTTCGACTAATATTAGGGCTTTAGACGGTATTAAAATAATTATAATTATTATAAATAATAATAAAATTAGGATTGGATATAATACGCTTAAGATTTTACTAAAATTGTTAATTTAATTATAGAATATTTACGAACCAAATTAATTATTATAATAGTTGTAAATATTTTAATAGTAGTACTTATTCTACTATACGAAATATATATACTTAATTTAGCTAATATATTTTAAATGCGCCTCGCTATACTATTAGTACGTATATAAAGACCTATAACCTAAGGAAAGAAATCCGATTTATAGGGAGTACGAATATTTATAAGAATTATAAATATTATATAAATATAAGGTAATGTAAATTCGATATAACGAATGTAGCGTTTATATTTCGGCTATTAAGTATATTAATAGGATATTAATACTTTAAGGAATAAATATAACCGAGGGGTACGTTATTGAAGTTATATTGTACTTTACTATATAATATTTAAAATCTACCGGGTACTATATAAATCTTCGATATTATAGGGCGCATTACCCCCCCTAACTATAGAGGAAGCGCTAAGCTTCGTAAATAATAAGAATAAATTGAAATCGACGGGCTCCTCAACTTCAGCAATTTTAGGGTTAGAATAATAAAGTTCGGAGTCTTCGTTTCGAGGGCCGTCGGGTTTAATAAGTTCGGACTATCGGGGGCTAGGCTTTTTATTATTTTTAATATTTTTAAGTCGGCGTTATAATAGAAACGTTAATTCCTTTTTAAATATTTAATTAAAAGCCTCTATATTGAATAAACTACTTTTATTCTTAAATTATATAACGATACTTTAGTAAAGGAGGGCCTTATATACGTCTTTATTACGTAAGGATATAATAAATTCCTTTATATAGGTTCTAAATGATCGATTGTCGCTTCGGGTTACTTTAATTTAGTTACGAATAAACTACTTAAAGTTTCCCTTCTTAGGATAGAGGCTATATTAATACTATTTAGTATTATAAGCTAGTAATTTATTAGGGTTATATAGTTATATTAGCACTTTAGGAATAGTTAATAAAATGTATGGAATAGGGGTAGGAGTTGGGTTCGAAGTATTATAGTTCGAAATAGGTATAAAATAGTTAGGAACGGGCGTAGTTGGAAGTAGGCTTAATTCGGACGTAAGGTCGGGCGAATTAGGTGCGAATATAAAGCGGTTATTACGTAGAGGCGGAAATAGCGTTTTGTAAAATAAATATTCTATCGAATTTAATAGATCGATTGAATTGGATATTATACCCTACTACGCTTTACTCTAATTGGAGTCTCGTATTAGAATTATCTATTCGGCGAGTGGTTAGTTATAATGGTGGGGGTTAATTTATTCTAATTATAGTAAATAAATTACTTTAATTATAGTAAAATCCTACTAAAAGTGTTTGTTACTCTATAGCCGACAGTTAAAAAACGTAAAACCTGCTTAGACCTACTACCGCAAAAACGGGTAGGGTGGGGTGGTTTTGGAGGTGTGTGGGTTATTAAGAACTGAGACTAGGTCTTTACCCTATATTGGCCAACCTTGTGTAGAGCGCTTATAACAATTGAACTGTGCAAATGAGGCTTATATAATCGAGCCGCTTATATAATCAACGTGAATTTGCACAGCAGTTTAATCCGTAAACTGTCTATACACGGTTGTTAAAGCTACGGTTTATAGGGTTTCAAGTCGTACATACGAATCAACTATCGCTAGCCTGCTTATTATTTTTAAGCGCTTTATATACTATTTGAATCGTATCAGCTCATACAATAAGTAGTCGCTAATACATCTAATCGCTAGCAATATAAGCCTCATATACACTGCACATACATAATTTAAATTTTTCAATATACCAAATCATCTCTTATTAATTGATATAGCAATTATTATAAAACAAGCTTCCATTATATAATTAACTAATATTATTATTAATATCGATTATTTGTTTATTGTACTAATAGTTCATTTTGTATCTACTTCTAATATCTTGTAAATTTAAATAACTATTAATACTAGTATTCAATTTATAGTATAATTAGTTAACAACAATCTACGGGGTATAATTATAGTAAATACTTTTTTTAGCTATAAATATATAATCCGCGGTTGTAATGAGGGTTAGTATATAAACTATTAATATATATAAATTAATAATATAATTAACCGCTTTTGAAATATCTGCTATTGGGTTCCTATTTATAAAAGAAGTAATTGTTTTATATCGATTAATTTATATTACAAGCTATTAAATTGTAATTAGCTACTAATTAGGAATTAACTATTGTACGAATAAATAAAATAAAGGATAAACGGCTAAGTGTTCCTAAACCGCTCATTTCAAAATAAACCGCTTAAATGCTTGTACATTGATTAATACAGTAGTCAATACTATAATTGGGTAATAGTACGGTAGCTATTAGAATAGTAAGTGACGATAGTACTATATACTTTCCTAATTTTAATAAAGTATAGTAATAAGTAACCAAAACGAATGTTATAACGTATAATGACAGTAATGAATATTGTAATAGTTTCGTGTTTATTTATTCCGATCCAGTCTATAGTCGCATCCGTTGTATTATCCGCTCGCCCGCTTTGTTACCGTTCTACTATATCGCCGTTTCGCTACTATCGCTATTCTATCTCCCTATTACTAACGGTATATACTATTATTCGATATCGATACTACGACTATTTATATTTTTATTAATAATAAGGACGACTATAACCAGTATAAATTGTACTAACGTATAACCGTAATATAATTTAGTAGTATCTAACACAACTTATTACCACGACCCTATTGTCTTTAGTAAGTACGACGATTCTGCGTTAGTATTATTATAGTAGTTCGTCTAATAGTATGGATGTAATTATAGTTAAACCGTATTACCAAACCCCGTCCGTTCCCGCTATTTCCATCTTACGTAAGTAGTTACCTCTATAATACGTACCGGATAATACTATTAAATAGTATATATAGGTAGGATTAACCTATTACTATTATTATTACTATATATATAAACTATATCCGCCCAGCCTTTTTTCTCTGAGGAGGAGGTTATTAACGCCACCGCCCCTCCCGCTCCTATCTCCCAGCCCACCCCCTCAACCAAATCCTCTCCCGCCCCGCCCGACAATAACATCGTCCCTACTACCCTCCCTATCGCTAATAAGAAGCCCGCCGCCTACAAGCCTACCCCCGACCCCTTAACCCCGGCGGCCCGTATTACCGCTACTGAAAAGCAGTATATTAATACTAAACGTAGCTATAGCCGGGCTAAAGCTAAGTACGAAAAGGCGGAAGCTCGGTTAACGGCGGTAAGAACGGTATAGGCTGAGGATAGCTGTAAAACTAAGGGTTAGTCAGATGATTAATACCTTAAAAATCTTAATATTTATAAGAAGGATTACTAGTATACTAAGGTATAGATAAAAGGTTGCCTAGACGATGTTAATAGGATTGGTGAAAAGCTGGAGATTACTAGAAATGAAATTCGTAATACTAAGAAAGGCAAGGGTAAGGGCAAGGCTACAGCCAAAAAGCCCAAAACTCTAAGAATAGTTAATTTGGCGGACAATAATTCCAATAATAATAATTTTCCTATTAGTTAGGGAAAGAAGAAGGGCAAGAAGGAGGACGAAGATGAGGATAAGGATAAAGACAAGAAAAAGGATAACAATAACGAGAAGAAGAAGAAGAAGAATAAAACGCGGAATATAACGACTAAGGAAAAGAAGGAATAGGTTATTTATTAGAATAAGAAAACGAAGAAATAGGAGGAGAAGAAGAAGGAAGAGGATATCGAACTCGGGAAGTAGTTCGATAATTATAAGAAAGAAGCTACTAAAGCTAGTATTAAGGTAGATAGGGTAGAAGAGGAAGAGGAAGATAAGGAAGAGGATAATAAAAAGGAGAATAAAGAGGAGGAAGATAAAGAGGAGGAGGATGAAGAGGAGGAGGGTAGTAAGAAGGCTAAGGGTAAGAAGAAGGTTAGGGTATTTAGGGGCTAGCCTAGCGAAGACAAACTAGAAGATTCACTTTTCGTTATAAATTTTCTTTCCTGTATCTATACTTTCTTTTCCCTATTTGTCTCCCGTTCTCTCCGCATTCTCTTTCCTATTATTATTTTTCTTTTCTATATTTATACTTTTCTTTCCCTATCTATCTCCTATTCCCTCGGCATTCTCTTTCCTATTGTTATTTTTCTTTCCCGTATCCATACTTTTCTTTCCCTATCTATCTCCTATTCCCTCGGCATTCTCTTCCTTATTATTATTTTTTTTTCCCGTATCCATACTTTTCTTTCCCTATCCATCTCCTATTCCCTCAGCATTCTCTTCCTTATCGTTATTTTCCTTTTCCCTATCTATACTTTGTTTTCCCTATCCATCTCCAATTCTCTTTATACTTTTATTCCCCCTAGCCAATTGAATAATAAATCTAATTAAAGAAGTTAATAAAAATTAAATACATTTTTACCGGGGAAGGATAGCTAACTTACTATAGATATAATATAGGGTAGACGGGCGGAGCTTTTAGCTTCGCAAACCAATATACAGGCCCGTAAGGGTAATAAATACGCCAAGAAGGGGGCGAAGGCCCTAATTCGGGATCTTAATAATTTTTCGGCTACCTAAGACCAATTAACTATTAATAATATAATTAATAATGAGTAGACTAAGGTCAATAAATTCAAAGATAAGGCCGTATAGTAAATTTTCTTATTTCACCACCATCTTCCGGAATATACGTATAATATAAATTGAAACGTTAAATAACAATATCGATATTTTTTACTAATAAAAATATATAGTCAGCTTATCAATAGCGTCTACCTAGGTATTAATCCTTATTCTACGGAGTACGCCAATACCAAAAAGGTTTTAATAAATACCCAAAAGAACGTCAAGCAGTAAACCTTAAATAAGATGGAGGTAAGTAATTATTATTTTTTTTTTTATTCTATCTATTATTATATTTAGAATATCTTTAATTAATACTAACCTTTTATTTTCGTTAGGTAATTATTTGTACTTAAACCAACTACCCTAAGCATCGGGTACTTCTAAACCCCTCCGCTAACTTCAACAATAAGAATTATATCTATAACCGTACCGACCAAATTTTTTCTCCCGAGAATTTTTTTAAGGTTTTTACCTGGATGTATAATCAGGTCGACTATACCAACTCCCGCCCTTTAGGCAAATTCTATATAGAAGGTTAATTGCAATTTACTTATTAGTAAGTAGTACTTTATATAAATATTAATATTATATTTATAGAAATATTTAATTTAATAACGTATAAAGTTGTATTGTATATCTATATTAAAGAGTAGGATCGGCGGGAGGCTAAGATAAACCCTAAATATTATAGCAAGACCAAGCGGCTAGCAGCCCTTAGTTACTAGGATAATCTCGCTAAAAAGCCGGGTAAATATAATATATTAGAAACTACTTATCTCTATTACTTAAATTTGTATCAATCGATATAATAGAATACTATATTAATATTGTTATATAATTAGAGTTCGCCGAAGTTACCATCAACCACTTTAAGGTACTATTTTTACATTTCGGCCGCAAGTAGTCGGGTCCTAAGCGGAAGAACGAAGAGGAGGTTCAAATTAATTTAGGTAAATTCAATCGATATCACTAATCTTTATTAGTATTAATACTAAATATTATAATAATTTAAATAAATTTAATATTAATTAATTATAATAGTTCGTACAAAGATTAGGCGCCCTCCCCCTAGCGCAGATCTATAATCCCGCCCCTCCTCCCTTTTTACTTCCTCCCCTTTCACCTCCTCTCTTCTCTCCTCTCCTCTTCTCTCTTTCTCTCCTTTTTTCCGCCTCCGCCTCCGACAATAACAATAACAATAACGATAACAATAATAACAATAATATAGATACTATTTACTTACTTTCTATAGTTTGGGCTGGTTGGCGTAATGTAATTTTATATAGTTTTTAGCGTCCGCCCTAATTTAGATTTTTAGTCTCATAAATTCAACCCGCTCGCTCTCCTTTAACTAAACTTTAACTATCCGTTTATAATGTAACGTATTTGATTAATTACTATATTGTAATCCAGAATTTGGTGAATTCTAGTCGCTCTATTGAGTAAATCATATTGTAGCATAGCTAATTAGATTAAATACAAACGGTCGAGTTATAGCGTAGTGTAACAGTTAGTATTGGTACTACTAGTAGTATACAGCCCGTAGTAATAGTAACATCGTAGTCCGGCGCTCCTTCCTTATATTATATAATACTAAATAGTATTTAATTATACTAGTAATAGGCCGGGATAAGTCCGGTCGATATTCTATTATATAGTAATGTATTAGTTCGTTGCCTACTATAGTAAACGTCGATTCAATTCAATTCTACCCTATAGTCGTCGATATTATTTATTAGTATTCGCTATTAATCGAAATCGATACTAATAGTACTACTTATTCAATTTATTAATAATACAAATTATCGTTTATTCTTACAATTATTACGAATCTTATTATTAATTATTTACTTTCGTTTTACTACCCTACTACTATTCGTCGAATAAGCATAGCATCCTCGAATCACCAAATTCAACCACTGACCAACGCAAACCCGCTACTACGCTTCAAGTTAATTTATTATCGTACGTACAATAGCCATAGGTCGAACTGTAAAATCTAGGGGTATATATATAGTAGCCAAGTATAAAGCTACGGCTAGTAAGAGACCTTATAACGACGACGACGACGGTCAACGCCCGCCACAACGTCCTCGAATAGGCGGTCCAAGTCAACCGCACGGAGATCCTTCTAGTAATAATTCTAATAATAATTCTAGCAATAATCTTAATAATAATCCTAATAATAATTCTAATAATAATTCTAATAATAAGCCGGACCCTGTTAACCCTATAAATCCGGCTATTAATTTGTCTCCTTCTAAAGTCAATCCGATCGAAGCACTATCGGACAATATAGTAGCTATACTCAATATTTCCAATCCCTTCAACCCTAGCGGTAATCAAAATTAAAATAGCAATTCAATTAATAATATAAATCAGTCGACGCTCGTCGTAGAGTAATCGTATACGTTTAACGGAATATTAATAATCGTAGGTATAGATTCTAACCGATTTGGATTATAGGGTAGAATTGAATACCGAAGCAGAAGAGCTATTAGTACAAAGGCTAATCCAGATTACAACCGGCGGTATTCATTAGTTCGACAATATACCCCAAAATAATAGCAATAAGGATACCGACCTTCCCGCCATTATCGACTATCTCAACCCTATTAACAATTATAACAATAAAACTAAAGGTATAGAAGAAATAGTAAAGGAAGTCGGGGTAGAAACTATTTTAGCTACATCTACTACCGTTTATATAAATACCTAGCCGGATATCCCATATAATATTCTATTTATAAGGTCCGAACCTATTACATTCAATCGCAATCAGCATACCAATTTATCCGACTTTTAATTCGGATAGGGCTTAATATATATTAACCAAGTAATAACAAAGCTACAATACGCTATACAACTTAATTTATTAAAAATATTAAAGAAGGACCCCAATGTTAATAGCGCCGACATCGATAACATACTACTGTCTTTAGAGACACTGAAGCGTCGCGTACGTAAGGCTATACTATATATTGAAATACGTATCGCTAAATAGTTTACTCTAAACCTAAATAAATTATCGTTATTCCATCAAGTTAACGCTAAATTGAAAGGGGAAAAGCCTACCTAAAATTTATATATTATCGACCCAATTAATATATATCATCGACTCGTTCAATCTAACACCATTCAATCACAGATACATTTCAATATAACTAATTTAATAGATCGTCCTTCCGAAGCATAGCACAGCAATCAGTAGGCGGGCTCTATTCGCACAACGAACGGAGAATTCGTATTCTATCTAGAGACAGTATTTACGTCAATATCAACACCCCAACCCATCTTCCCTAGCGACATTATCGAATTCGAATATACTTATATCAAGTATAGGCTTTGTAAATAAAATCCAATCCAATCTTATTATAGTTAAGTCCAAGGGGTTTTCCGCGATCAGAGGGACTCCTCGAGGTTTTTAAGTATTACTCAATCTAATTTAACTAGCAATATACCACCGATATTATCCATAGTATATATAATTAAATAAAGTAATATCGTACTATTTATTTCGCGTATTATCACCGTTCGGATAATATTAAATTCGAAGGCTAGCAACGAAATTATTATCAACCTAATAATAATAAACAATATAATACCTAGAGAGTTAATTCTAACTATTAATCTAATAGAATATATCGACCCGAGGAAAGTCCGTAAACGTAGACTAATAGACATTAAATTCGACTACTTATTTAGTAATTATATAAAATTTAATAACAATATTATCTATATACTACAACTATATATCCGTAGGGTATTACTCAATACTAAGAAGGCCCTACTACTAATATATAGAGTATTACCAATCCCTAGCGTACTCAAGGTCCTTAAATTTAATCGATAGGAGTTGATCGACGTGTTTATTTACTAGAAGTACAGAAAAGTTTACTCTCTTCCGTTATTTAACTATAACGATAGCTTTGGGTTATATCGGATAATAACTAAATCGCTAATAGGCTACTATATCCAAGTAGCGGCACTTCCTCGATATGAACATACTAAGCAAATTAACGTTTTGCCCGTTATATTCGGCCCACACGCATCCAACTTCCAGGAGGTAATAGGGGCTCTAGAGCTACTAACGGTATTTAATAGAGGATATATTATTACTATACGCGGTAAACGGGTTAGTAAAGGTACTAATATAATTGCGGGGTTTAATATACTAACGAATAGTTTAGTAGATCCTACTTTGCGGGCCGATACTAGCATTTACTAGTAATATACCCCAACAAAACGAAAATAATAGTATTCTCAAGCTCGCAACCAACTTCGCATACCGTAATTACGAAGTTCCTTCGGACCAACGCGGTAATCTCAATACAGCCTATATCCAGAAAGCTCAAAATTATTTTAAAATACTACAACTACAACGGGAAATAAACAGCAAGCAATATATCGGCGAAAAGCGTAAACTCAAAACCGATTACAATATTACCCTCGATCTCCCCGCGGTATACCAAATTACACCGGCGTTAAACTTAATCCGGGGTCGACCTAGCGATTCTACTCATTCCAAATTCAATAGCATAACCCGCAGCGTACATCAAATACTTATCGAGACAGCAATAAAGCCTAACTCTATCATTAAATATTATTATATTCTACAGCAAATGCCATTCTACCCGGGCTAGCAACACCTACAAGCACCGGGTAATATTAAAATATATAGTCTATAGGAACATATTCGATAGTTAATCCTTATAACAATTATTTATCTATTATAGCTTCAAAATACTAACTTAAAAGCACCGTTCATTCGTAAAATAAACGTCGTATTCAATCGCAATACGCTATACAATAGCAAATCACCACACGACCATATAATCGCCAAGCGCATCGAAGCCTACCAGTCAATCATCAACATCTTAACAGTAATCTATACTTATATTATTAAAGCGAATAAACTACTATCGGCTATCCGACTTACGCTGGAGCAATAGACATACCAATACTTTCTAACGACTATAAAAATAAATAGGCGATTGTACCAATTGTTATACGAGGCCGCTGCTCGCTCCATATCAAAGGCTAAACTAGGGAGCGCTATTGCCAATACTAGCCGTCGACGCGCCGGACTATCGAAACGCAATAGTATAGCACCAGCTAAATCGCAAACCGGTTCTCAAATCAACTCTCGTACAACAAGCCCCGCAATATCAACTATAAGCGATACCCCGGATAAACCAGCTAGTATTACGCATATTATCGAGGACGATATTATTACTAATAATATTAATATCGGCACACTTTCTATCGCTCAAAAAGTAATAAAACTCTATTAACAAAGCGTACAACCAAATATATACATTAGACTTCACTATTTCGAAGTCTTTTATTAATATAGACTTGTATCGCTATTAATAATACTACTTAGTAAATTAAAGCACAAGTAAATCAACAAACCCAACCGAAGTCTTTTCGTTTTTATTTATACCAATTGCTATTCTATAATTAATACCTATATTATAATAGCGCATTATTAGCGTCTTTAATACTCTTATTTACTTAGTATAAATAAAAACGTATATAGGTACGACCAATAATATCCACCGCTATACCTACTAATATACTATTTAATTCAATATCTATACCAGTAATAACCTATAGTAAAGATATAGTACAACTAGCAACAACACTCAAATAGGTAGTTAGACGTGGCACTAGCGCAACGCTTCGATTTGGAAGGTAGCTCCGCACGAATCAAGGCGCTACGCTAACACCAATACTACGTCCCACCGCCTTCAATAACGCTGTAGCTTATAGCTATACGAACCCATACTATAATGAATCTTATATACGTACCGACTTAGCACGCTATAGGAATATTCATCGAATATACCGACGGCGAACAGCAACGCTAGATAAATAGTACTAATATATATTGCGCAATAGGGTTTAGAAGACTATAGTTACGAAGCAAAACTATTGCGAACCGGAAAGGGATTATCTACTATATAAGAATCTTATACAAACAATTCGCTTCCTTCTATTCGGTAGTTTCGAGGATAACGAACCTAAAATAACTACTCGCATTCGCCGACTTACAAAGCTAGTACCGACATTATTTACTAAAATCTACCTAATATATATAACGGATATTCAACTAGAAAATATAAATAATAATAAAGATCCTTCCAAATCTACCAGTATTATATCTAATATTAATCATATTAATACTTCGGCATTAGTACGGTTAGATAGGAACGCTTACCTCGCCCGACGCCTTCCTACTCGTAAATAAAAAATAACTTCGGTATTCAAATAGATATTGCGGAAAATATACTAGGAAGAATATAGTCGGAACGTTATAGCAACGGGTAATCGGACAATTAAGTAGTAGAAGAAGGTGGCGTTTAATAATAAATACGTATATATAGACTCTCTATCTCTTTTCAGTTCCAAAACTATAAGGATAGAATAGTTCAATACTAACTACTATTCACTCAATATCTACTAGCGCTACCGTTAATCGCCGACGCATCTTCTATAAAAGCGCTTACATTATGTATAGGCGATTTAACGAGTCTAGGCATAAAATTACTAAGCGCACTCGCTTGGAGCATATTATAATATATAATACAAAAGCCGGTACATACACCAACAACCCTAACGGCACGCTCTATAAAATTCGACGGACTATCTAAATGGTCGTCCGTAGACCACTGCACCCTAGTATAGTACTAATTAAAATTATACTACAGGAAAATCGATTTTATATAGAGGAGGTAGGGTATACTTAGGAATGCCGGAGTTCACGTTCCTTATCGTAAAGCCGGTTATCGCCGATAGCCACGAGCCGTTAATAGGACTGCCACTTATACGACAGGCCAACCCGGACGGCGTAAATACTAATACAACTATTACGCCCGGAGAATTATTATAGGAGATTATCGGTCTACCTACACTCGACTACAATGAAATATATATAGTACCCTTCACTGTATCCAACAGTAACAACGGTCGTCGGTAAATACAAATAAACGAACGAATAGAATTTACTTCCGAGAGCCAACTATTATTCGTAAACTAGCGGGTATAGTTTATTTAAATTAAATACATCAAGCAACTAAGCAGAACTAGGAGCTAGGAGCTAGGAGTAGGTATAGGATAGATAAATTGGGCGGGTAATATACTAGTATTCTAATTTAAATATAGGTAGTATTGGCATATTAATTACATTACTATACGTGACTATATATCCGACGTCCGGGTTAGGGTTAATCTCTAATTTATACCCTATAAACTACTTATACCCCATAAACTGCTTATACCCTATGAACCGCTTATATTCTATAAACTGCTTATACATTCAATTAGAAATATTTAATAAATTTCAGAAACCGTAAGTTTGAACAACCTATTTTCTTTATTTCTACTAAATTTAACAACTATACACAAGAACAACTATTACTTTATTTAATAACTGCTACAATTATTGACTTAAACGTTTTACAAATTTGAATATCAACTATTAGCTTTACCAATAATTATATATATTAGCTACTTAATTTATCAATTATTTAATATATCAATTAGCATTAAGCGTAAACTACTAATATAATTAACTATAAATTATTTATACGGACTATAATGCAGTTTATTATCTTATTAGCTAGTCTTATGAACTATACTACACCTATTGATATTTAAACTGGTTAACTTGATACACCGAGATGTTAATTATCTATTAACCTAACAAACAGTTGTTATTATTAGCCATCAAAATTACCAGCTGCTAGCCAAGCAAATAGTTATTATTATTAATTAACTAATTTCCCAGCTACTAGCAATTGTCTAAACTATTAATTAGATAAGCAGTTGATATTTATTGTACGAGATTATAGTAAGTTCATTTGTATCTACTGCTACGAGATTTGAACAGTGTTTCGACCAGTTATATACAGCTTACCACACTGGGGTAAAGACCGCTAAGAAGCGCGGGAATGCAGCGGAAGATTGCTTTAGCGCGTTGGTTTGAACGACCCCGAAGTGGATGATCAACCAGCTCCTTTATCCGACAACATCAGTTGTGTAATACTTCGAGGGGAAGGCTGTTCAGACAAAGAAGGTGAACCTTTTAAAAACGTAAAAAAAAAAAAAAATTAATAAAAAATGAATCCGAAAGTATTCGATGTGCTAGGGCGAGAGCAGCAAAAGAGAGAGTAGAAAAATCGAAAAAAAAAAAACGAATTGCGCCAGCCGCGAATCGAACGCGGGGCCCATCGATGGCAACGATGGATTTTACCACTAAACCACTGGCGCGTAGATGATATATAAACATGCTTTAAATTATTTGTACTATATTCTCATCATAAAATCGGGCAGATTCGCAATGCCCTCGATCATGTATCAACGAATTATCTCTCATCCTACAATAACAAGAATTATTAGTCTACTGGTTTGCCTTCATCGGGCCCCAAGTTTGCCATGAACTTCAATTGACAGAGTTGACGGCGAGTAGAATTCTGACCAGGGAGGGCCGATAAAGGGACAACAGTGGATATTGTTGAGTGACAACGAGCCTCCGTGGGCAGACAAAGCCATCGATACGGCGACCACGTTGAAAAGTACTTTATATATCCATTGGCAGCGTGGGGCTCAGATCGAACTCTGATTGTTCGTCGAGCGAGATAGGCTATCTCCAACTCGAGTAAGGTATCCAGCTCCTCGTACAGAAGCCTGGTATATATCCAAAAAGCCGAAGTTCAGTCACCTCCTCTACCCACTTCTTCATCTGGGAAGCCCCAATGGGAATGGGTGAATAGAATCAGCCACAATAGATGCCTTTCGCAGAGTTGCAAAGGCTCAACGCAGACCTCTGCCCTGGAAGCATCGTGTGGCTCTGGGTTCTATCCGCTGAGTCTGGGTCAATCGGCCTTTGGCATGTCGTGTCGTTCCACACCTCCAAATCGCGCGCCTGTCGTTTACCAACACCTGCCAACTGGGGCCTACTCAAATGCTTTGGGACCCAATAAAGAGGAGGTTCCGCTGGAACGGTTTTCCGTCAACGGTATTGTGGGAAGCATGCGCCGGTCATGACAGACTCTCCTACGGCCTGAAGATGGGGTTAACGATGGGAACTTGACATGGCCAAGACGGCCCTATGATGGCAGCCGATTGGAGTTTGCTCCGTCGGCTCGGATCTGCCGCGGTGTCAGACAGAGACTTTTGTTTGAGGGTTGCTCCTAGCCTTCCTGTATGTACTGGGCTTGTCAATCCAGATTCTGGGGTTGTCGAGACCTCCACTCGCATTGTTGCGAAGCACATACTATGTACATACGCCTGGGCTGTAAGGAGAGGAAACCTGATCGCGCTCTGTGGTCCTTTCCGACGTCCAGTATCAAGATCAAGAGTGCTCGCATCCGATACCAGAGTCTCAGCAGCATCATGAAGCTTCCTCCTTGGAGCCATGCTACTTGGAGGCATGCAATAAGCGTTGGCCAAGGGAAACTGATGAAAGTCGGTTGTCAATTAGGTACCTCTAGGTATCGATGACAGGCGGCAGCGCCAACAATGCCAAGAACTCCACTCCGCTCATCTTAACGCGCGTCCCCCACTGCCCCCATGCCGGCATCCCGCATCCGCTGTAAGTTCCCTGTCAGTACCGCTGAAAAGAAGGGACAGCCGATGACAGGTCTCGACAATTCTTCACTTTGTCGTTGGTAGGAAACTGAAGTAAACCTCTTTATTCACGGCAACGGCTACACGGGCAGTCCATGTCTTTTGGGGCTTGTTACCGCATATACACTACCTCAAGGGCAAGGTACCTCTATGTTGTGCCAGTATAAATACCTATGTCCCTGTAATGACCGGCAAGAGCCGCCGTCAGCTGTACAGCGTGGGACATCGTCAACAGAATATGAACGTACATACAACAGGATGGCCCCGTCGGCAATGCGGCATTCCAGACATGAAGGATTGCATGTTTCTACCTGTTTACCTTCTCACTGGGCAGTGGGTGCACATGGCGACATATCTTGGCGACAGCGAGAACTGAAGGAGGTAACTAGAAAGTGAGAAATCATATAAAAGGATGCACATTGGGACAGCCAAGTTGGCGCAAGGGTTCACGGCGCAGCTACTATTTCCACTTGCCCAGCCTGCACGTAACCTCTGCGCGAATAACGAAGGTCGACATCCCGTTGCTGTCCACTGTTGAATAAGCGTTGTTCTCCTTGGCTATCGTCAGGATAGCGTGACAGCTTCTGACAGCTACACCTCTGCCGGGGGAAAAAAGGTTAGCGTGGTACAGCCAAGGCGCTAGAAGACTACAATTTACTAGGATTATTATATAGAGAAACCAGCTATTTATTGTACAGTAATACTAGTAATCTATAGCAGCGCCTCCAATAGATATTACTATTTCTAACCTTTTTAGTATCGAATAAGCTAATAAAAGTAAGAAATCCTCCGGCACCTCTTGCCAAGACTTCTAAATAGCCTCTCTTAGTTCCTTTTCTTTTAAGGTCTAAAGATTATAATTTATCTCCAAGTAAGACTTTAGCCAATGCCACACATTCTCAATTGGATTGAAATCCGGAGAGTAAGTTGGAAATTTCACTTCAAGGAGTAGAATTTCTATTAGCTCGTACGTTCTTTGCGTTACTTTGGCTTTGTAACTCGGGGTATTGTCTTACTAATAGGCTGAAATATACTCCTCTCTATAAAAAGCTACTACTATCGGAAAGATAAAGAAGATATACTTTTGAGTAAAAATTCCTCTAAATTCTTTTTCCTAAAAAAAGGTTAGTCCTTTCCTTCCTCTAATAAAAGAGCCCTAGAATATCTATCTAATAAGTTTTCTCTTTAGTAAAGTAAAATTAGAAGGGTTTTCTCCGGCTCTTAAAGTAACCTATTGCTTCTATATTGGATTATTAGTTACCCAAATTTCGTTAGAGAAAAAAATATTTTCCTAATTTTCCGGCCGGGGGTGGAGACGGAGTATTTCTTAGTACTACTTTACCTTCATCTCTTTATTTTTTTTAAAAAGAAAAATCTTTCTTAGGCGAACTCTCTATTGAAATCCGAAATTATTGAGAGTATTAATAAGGGTTCCTTCTTTATAAAGATTTAGAGGAGGAGGTAAAAAATGAGGAAGATTTTTCTAAGAAATAAATTTCTAAGAATAGTTTATTCTTATCTATTTATTAAATTAATTTTTCTTAGGAGTTCGGATCCCTTTAATGCGGGGCTTCTTTTTTTATAGAATAACCGGGCTATCGAGTGCTTTTTGTATTTACTGTATAGAAAATAAGGTAATTTCTAAAATTTGGTTGAAAGTAAGATATTGATATTTCTGGAGGGTCCGGACTTCGATCCTCTAATCCCGGGTAAGATATTTCTTAGTCTTTTTTAGAGTAGAAGGGCTAATAAAAGTAGATAGAGGTGTATTAAGCGTCGGAGGAGGAGATAGAAGTTGAGATGTATTAGAAATAGTTGTATTGGAATGAGAAGGGTTAAGTAATTGGGTAATAGTAAGGCTTAGTATTGAGGATGGGATGAATGCAAAATGTAATGTAACGTTGGTGGATTGCATTGACTCCCGGTCTCTAGAAGTCCCTATTTATAAAGCCGATGTATTTTGCCACAGAAATAGCTAGAAGTAGTACCTCTACCTCATTATTAGCTACCCGGCTTTGCCGGCTTTACCACCTCTAACCAATAAACTATTGCCACCTCCAGAAGTCACGAAATTTAACCTTTTTTCCCCCGGCAGAGGTGTACAACTGGACCTCCGGTGTAGTGTACTGCGTAGACCCGAGCAACCTCCGGCTTCCCGCCACCACCGCTTGGCCATGAAGCAGCCCACCCTAAATCCACTCATGCCAAGACCCTTGATATGGAGAGCCAAGTGGAAATGACGATCTCAGCTTGCTCTGGGTGGGACAAGGTTGACCAGGGATAGGGATGTACAATGACTTCTTCAACAACCGCCTTTCTCGGAATTCTCCATCTTTTTCTGTAGCCATAGCTCCTCCTTTCCGGATCCGAATCCGCCGTCTCTTGTCCTTGACCTGTCCCTTGAGACTCTTTTCGTCGCAACATGATGAAGAGTCGGGTCAGCGCCTGTGCCATTCTTCCGCCATGATTCTAAGCAATTTCCAGGCCCAACGGCCCCTGAGGGTTATCAGCATCCTAGCCGTGCTTGGCTGTCTCTGGCTCTGGCTCATTACTTTCCACAACTCCAGCTTCACCAGCGGTGCTATAAGCTCCGAGGTGCCCCTCCACGGTGCCCCCAAGTCTGAGCCCCAACAACCAAAACCTATCAACAACGATGACCAGAATGTCGACCACTCCGTTCCCGCCGGTTCCGGTCCCGATGCTCCCACGGTCAATACGCCCCCGCCAGCTACGAACCAGCCCGCCGAGCATGAGAAACCACCGGTGAAAAAGACCTCTCGGGTGGCCAAGGTCACCGTCGCGGCTAACGCCCTCGACGTCGATGTCATCCATCGCGCAATGCAGACGCATGAGCGCCATAACCGCGAACATGGCTACGATCATTACATCGCCCAGAACCAGGCGGTCAGCAGCTTGATTGAGAACGACCGCGCCGGCCGGCCCAAGGGCGCATGGACCAAACCTGCCTATCTTCTCTCAATCATAGTCGCAGAACTAGAGAAGCCCGAGGAGGAGAGGTTGAAGTGGGTTTTGTAAGTATCCTTCCACGGGAGCCGTCATCTTGTCTGATCGACAGCGGTATATGGACAGAAACTGATGCTCCTTGTCAAATAATAGCTGGTTCGACGCCGACACGGTAGTCATGAACCCTTACACCCCTTTAGAACTCTTCCTCCCACCTGAGAATGCCAAGGGTCTCTCGAACGTCGACCTCATCATCTCATCCAACTGGGACGGCCTCAACTCGGGTGTCTTTGCCTTCCGCGTGAGCCCGTGGTCTGCCTCCTTCCTCTCGGCCGTACTCGCCTACCCCATCTACAACTCGGAGCGCATGAAGACCGACCGGTTCCGCGACCAAAGCGCCTTCCAGTTCCTTCTTACCGACAAGGCCTCTCCTCTAGCGCAGACGCCCATGGCTGGCCGGGATCATTGGGTTGACGTGCCGATCCGCTGGTTCAACTCGCTGCCCGTGAACAATGCTTTCTTCAAAAACGGCACCTGGCTCTTCGGCAAGCCCATGGTGGAGGAGCAGTTTGACAAGGGAACAAACGAGGTCTACAACGACGGTCACGGCGGCAAGGTTCAGAAGTGGAAGGTGATGCAGGGTGACATGATTGTGCACTTTGCGGGAACCTCGTACGTGCGCGACAGCTGGATGGGGCCCTGGGTCACACGTGCCGAGCAGGAGCTTCCTGAGTGGGCCAACAAGACGACCAAGGACGTCCTGAAGGTTGAAGTCGACAAGTTCTGGAACGAGCAAAACAAGAAGTTGACCAAGGAGAGGGCCGCGTCGGCGATCGAGGAAGAAAAGAAAAAGAAGGAACAGGAAAAGAAGGACAAGGAAGAGAAGGAGCGCAAGGAGAGGGAGAAGAAAGAGAGAGAGGCTAAGAAAAAGAAGGAGAAGGAGGAGCAGGAGCGGAAGGCCAAGGAGGAGGTCCGCGTGGGTGGTCACTAAAGACGAGATGCCGCACCAAGCAAAGACGACATGTCTCGTTTTTCGTATAGTAGTCCATGTTGCATCTAATCTTGCATCTCTGGAATTTTTGCTATACTGGAAGTGGTCGTTGGATGTCCACACACATATTGGACACAGCTTTGCGCTTGGGCTTATCCCAATTGCCTGGCAACCTCACGGGATGATTTGTAACTCGTTTGTCTTTAACGGTACCCAAGTGAGTCTGATAGATTCTGGATAATGTTTAGTCTTGATCAGCTTCGATTTCTGGTCCTCAACCTGACAAAAGCCGAGAAAGCAACGCAAAAAAGTTTGCCATCAGAAGAGCTGTCGCATCAATGGCCTTCCTTGGCCTGGGGAAATGTGATCAAACAGGAAACATGGGTGACCTGGTATTGAAATTCGCATCGAGGGTCCATTGCCCTTCTCGAATGGCGGCTCGGTCTTCCAAATTTCTGGATTCGAGCTCTTGAGCAATCACCCCTGTCTAGGAACATGATCAGAATTGGGATGGACTTCATTTACATCATCTATTTTAATGATCGTGTCGAACAAAACGGATCGAATACTTCGTCTTGCCACGATACACCCAAGTTCTTTAATTAACAAGCCTCGAAAACCGTCATTGAGAATGACATGGACGACTTGTTTCATCTCGCTCATCGCTGTGCTGTTCAAGTTGACTGACCTGAAGTTCGTTCGATGTCCATTGGAGATTTCCCCACACATACTCAGAAACTGCCCAGCCCCTAATAAACACGAGCTCCAGGACCCCAATCACCATTGCCCCAAACCACCCAAACCCTCTGCAACCAGCTAGCACATGAATGCACCAGCAGCCATTCAGCACTTGGAGCGAGCTCGGTACCTGAAGGTACTCAATCCGAGGTCAAACAATGTTGACGGACTTTCTTTCCGCGCGGATGAAACGCTGCTTCGCTGGGTGCTGCGATTGCGCGCGTTCATCTGGAATTGAAACGGCAAGTGGTAGCAATAGCCGCTCTCCCCGCTGCAGCTTGTTGTGCCCTGCAATTGGGGAGGGGAGGAGGCTCGGGAAGGTGTGGTGAGTGAGGGTTACGCGTCACCGTGCCTATAAGCGGGTCAGCGGCATGCTGTGTGTACCCAAACCCTTGGCTTTCCATCGATGGACCTGAAACTTTTGTGAGGTGTAGTCTTCTCGTTGGGTGGTAAAATTGGGGGTTTTGTTGGAAAAGCTGTGGCCAAACACCGACACGGGCCTTTCTACATATGAAATGATGAGAGGCCCTTCTTGTATAACACCCCAGAGTTACGCTACCACCTCTAGGTTGGACGAGGCAGTTCCATGTAGGTGTATGCTGACGCAGTAAGTAGGTACCCTACAGTGCCTACCTAGTGTAGTGTAGCTGTGTACAGAGAAAGGGTCCAGCATAACGGCTGCTGGCGAACCCCTTACCCATATGGTCGTCCAACCCAAGCATTTTGAGCAGTGGCAGTTCATGCATTACAGTACGGTGCAGAGCAGGAGGTCGTGAGGGCATTCTGCAGGGTCATGTACAGGTATTTAGAGACCATCATGCTCTCTCGTGCTGCTATCACACCTTTGGAGGCAGAACCAATGGATTACCTCTCACCACTTCTTCTCTCTCGGGGGAGGTTGAACCATCATCGAAATGGTTGATCAGCACGCGAGCGGGAAACAGGGGAGGAAACAAGGGAGGAAACAAGGGAAGAAACAGGGGACATGCTCCAACCCAATTCCTCAATGAGCCTGGCTACCTGGTTGCCGGAATCAAACAATTATGATTACTGCGGTGCAATAGCATTCGATATCCAGCAGACCTCCACTCACCTAAGCCTTGGAGTGTTGGTCCACTCACCGGAATTCTGATGGGATGGCCCATGATGTCTGCCATGGCTAGCCAAGCCTCTCCTCGTAACAAGCCTAGACAGCATGGTCTTGGCCGTCCAAATCAAACGGCCACAGCAAGCGCTCAGTGAACCCGGAACAGCCGCTCTTCCACGTAATCCCCGCAGCTTTTCTGCTTGGTGGTGCTCGTTCCCGAAACCTCCTCCAACAAAATAAGCACAATTTATTCCATGGATCTTGGAGCCTTTCTTCGTTTTTGCTGCTGACCTCCTATTTCCGGCGGAACCCAGCGCATTTCCTATTCCTTCTCCTTTCATTAACGATTTCACTCAGACCCTTTGAATCTTTCGTTGTAAACTCCGAGCCTCTCAACCTTGACGGCCACCAATTCGCTAGCGTGTCGTGGGGAAATCCGTCGTGTTCCTTGCGTGGGCTTCGGACTTTGGACAACCGTCTGATGTGAGGACGGTTCATCCTGCAGCAACAACAACAGCAACAACAACGACAACACATACACGGGAATTTTCCTGTCGTCTTGATCTCTTTCTTCCCCTACGCCACTCACTGAGCCATCAGGTTTCGCATTGGGTACCTCACTGTACTACCACTGCTGTTTCAGCCCTACACCCTGTGTTGGATTGGTCTTGTCGTTTGCGTACCATCCCACATTCACTCATACTCTGCTCCATTCACATTACATCATCACTTTAAATCATCACTCCGACACCAAAACACCCCGAAAGAGCTAGCATCCGTCTCAGAGCCTGTAACTCCGGTGCTGTCTGACACGGAGCCTTCCGAGTTTCATTACTCTTAGCATATTCTCACCACCAAACAAATCAACCAGTACCGAGCTGGTTAATATCACCATCAACGATGTCTAGCAGCCCGACTTTCAAAGACAAGGACGAGGATCTGGAGGCCCAGGTTCCTCTCAACCCACAGCCTTCCAATCCCACGGTCAGGACCGAACAAGAAGTCTCAGGCACGACAAAGCTACTATACTTGGCCGTCTACTTTCTATGTAATATTTCATTAACGATTTACAACAAGCTCATCTTGGGCAAGGTGAGTGCCGAGCAGCCTCCTGGTTTTGTCTTATACCAGTCCCCCAATTAATCTTTCACCTGTGTGTACAACATCAAGCTAACCATCATCACCAGTTCTCCTACCCATGGCTTCTCACGGCCCTCCACGCCGGCTCGGCGTCTATAGGCTGCTACATCCTCCTTCTCCAAGGCCGATTTACCCTCACGAAGCTCAGCCTCCAGCAAAATATCGTCCTCTTCCTCTTCTCCATCCTCTTCACCGTCAACATCGCCACCTCCAACGTCTCTCTCGCCATGGTCTCCATCCCCTTCCACCAGATTATGCGATCGACCTGTCCCTTTTTCGCCGTGCTCATCTACCGCTTCCGGTACGGCCGCTCCTACCCGCGGGACACCTACCTCTCTCTGATCCCGCTCATCCTGGGCGTCGGTCTCGCCACTTATGGCGATTACTACTTCACCGCCGCGGGTTTCCTCCTCACTTTCCTGGGCGTCATCCTGGCCGTCGTCAAGACCGTCGCCACCAATCGGATCATGACCGGCGCCTTAGCTTTGTCGCCCCTCGAAACGCTGCTGCGCATGAGTCCCCTAGCTTGCGCGCAGGCGCTGGTCTGCGCTATTGCTAGCGGTGAGCTGGCTGGGTTTAAGGAGCAGAACCCCGAGGGCCCGTCGGGGGCGTTGATCCTCACGCTGGCGGGCAATGGGCTGTTGGCGTTTTGCCTGAATTATAGCTCGTTTTCGACGAACAAGGTGGCGGGCGCGGTGACGATGACGGTGTGCGGAAATATCAAGCAGTGTTTGACCATCTTGCTGGGTATTGTGTTGTTTGGTGTCAAGGTGGGATTCTTGAATGGTTTGGGTATGGTGATTGCATTGGCGGGCGCGGCGTGGTATAGTGTTGTTGAACTGAGGAGTAAGACGCAGAAAGGTGGGAGGTAAACGAGTTGGTTCGTGGGAATAGAAGGTTAGGTGCGGATTGTTGCATATAGAGTCTGGAAAGACGTAGTGTGTCTGTGGGAGATTTGTCCATACACAAAAACAAATCACAAGCGTATTTGTCGCTAGAAATTCATTTCCTTTTGTAGATCATTATCCGCGGGATTCTGCTCGTGCAACCTCGTAGCCAGCTTTCATAACTGCATTTGTCTCTGTTCGCTTCCCCAAACTCTTTCAGGGCCGCCACGCTGCCGCTTTCGGTGTTTACAAGCCCACTGGAAAACCCCAAGCAACGAAGCAACGGGATATAGAAGCGCCGCCAGATCCACCTCATTTGAAGACGAATCAACTCTCAGCAACCTCAATGACGCATTTTGATTTGGTGCCTTGTCGTAACATCGTGAGTTAGCAAGTGGGCTGGCCGCTGCCACGCGGGCCCATGTCATGTGGTAGCATCTCTATAGGTTGCAAAAGCGACGCTGTTTTCATAACGAGATCCAAGGCGCGATGACCGAGTGGCCTAAGGTGTTTGACTCGAACTACCCATTCGAGGCCTATCAAATCTCTTCGGAGGCGCAGGTTCAAATCCTGCTCGCGTCGCTCAAACCTCGTTTTTTGCAGCTTTTCACGATGTTTTTTGGTGTTTGTTTACATCGCCCAAAGCGTTTCCAGACTTTTTGGCTGCTATTTAGGTATCTGGTTGTAAACAAAGATCCTGACGGTGAAAGAAAGAGCATGTGACGTAACGGGTCGTTGCCAATTCACGGAAGGGGCCCACGTCCGCAACTTCCTTCACTCGATCGCTCCTTCCAACAGGCTCAATTTCTCTCTTGTTGATTAATCTCATTAATGCCAGATTTCGAAAAGGATTCACTCCGGGCTGTGCATGATTAACTGTGACAATTACGCTCATCATCATCATCATCATCGTCTCTAATAACTCCAGCTCGAGGCCTCGCTAATATGTCCCGTCATGCAAACCTGATCCCCCTTCTTCACCAGCACCTCAAATATGCCATAATCCGTGTTCATCTTGGAGCTCGACATGGCATACTCCTCACCCGCGTAGATCGGCGCCGTAGCCCTATACGAGATCTCCTCCAAGACGGACCCCTCCACCCGGTGCACGTCTCGCCAGTAATCCAGCATGTTGATCAGGTTCAGCGGCCCATGCACAACCACGCCCGGATGGTTCTCGACGGCCCTCGTCCAGCTCTCGTTGTAGTGAATCATGTGCGCGTTGAAAGTGAGTGCCGAGAACCGGAACAGGGCGGCGGGCGACCACTTGAAGACCCGGTCCGGCAGGGCGTTGTCACCCATTATAACGTCTCGCACTTCTGACTTGCCTCCTCGCGGTGGTGGAGGAATCGGAGGCATTGAGGATGTGGATGATGATGATGATATTGCCGAAAGGTCGATTTCTTTCCGGAATATCCAAGATCTGTGTGATAATGATGAGAAAAGAATAAACAACACTTTTTCTTCTTCTTCTTCTTCTTCTCGCTTTATTCTTGATTATGGCTTTTTGTTTGTGTGTCTAGACAAACTCGAACTCACCTTTGGTCGACCAGCGCCAAGCCTCTTTCACCCCAGAACTCTTTGTTCACCTCCACCAGAACCATCTCACTGCCGTCACGACTCTTCTTCGCCACGGCACTCAGGAGCTTTGTGTGTTCCTCAACCTGCTCCCCAACCCTCAGCTCGGTACCGTCTTCCCACCGCATCTGTCCTCCTGCCCACATGCGCCTCGTAAAGGGCGCGGGTGCGTTGAACGTGCGGTCTGTGCCATCGGCGCCAAGATCCTCCTCCAGTTCTGATGGCGTAAAGTATACCAGATGGTATCCCGGCGGCACTGGTGTTCCCGCTGGGGGACAGCCGAGCGTGAGGTCCAGCTGGGGGCCTAGGCCATACCTTCGGCCCAGCGTGAGGCACAACTTTTGTAGCTGATTGCCGTCTAGAGTCTGTTTTCGCACGATGGTCTTGTCCTGGAAAGTCTGTAGCATCTGACTTGCTGCTTCGCTGGCGGTGATGCTGCTGGTGGTGCTGAGAGACCTCGGCCTGGACATAGCGCGGAGATTGAGTGGTGGCCGGGTTTGCCGGCCCAGAGCTGATCGTAGAACGGTCATGTTTGCACACAAGATATATTGGGATAGTGGGTAAAGGAGGTGGGTGATTATATGTTGAATTGGTTATCTGAGTGACACAATGATTTCTGGACAAATTGCTGTTCACAGGAGAAAATGACTTGGAGATTTGGCCAGATAAGTATCACTTCGAAACTGTGCCGTTGATCAAGCTCGACGCACCACGACGCAATCACCGCCTGCTGTGATGGAGAAGGTTTACCCCGCATTTTGCGTTTCTTGGGGTAGGAAACCGGCTGTCATTACCCCTTGTGCCCCTGAATCATCCCTCAGCTCCAACGTTGCAATCCTTGGATGTGATCACCTGATATGGCTCCATCGCACTAGTTATCGACTCACGCCTGCCTTCCATGAATTGGTAGCTCCAAAGAAGAAGCGGTGGATTGGCTGAAACCGTTCGCCTCGTTCTCGTTTCATGCTTTTTGACCTTTTGTTTGAGCCTCAACAATGCCGACCTTCATCAAAAGTGCGGCGCGCTCCGCCCGCTGGCTCCCGCGCATAACGCCACGATCGACAGCGAGTGGACACAATGCCTTTTCGACTTCAGCACATCGCCAATTAATGGCCATGGCTGGGTTTACAGAATCCCAGCTCATGGTACGAGATGCTGTGACGAAAATATGCTCCAATTTCCCAAATACATATTGGCAGCAACATGACCAGATGGAGGAGTATCCCAAGCAGTTCCACGCTGCTCTCGCGCAAGACGGATGGCTCGGTATTGCCCTACCAGAGGCGCTCGGAGGAGCCGGACTTGGTATTTCCGAAGCGACCATGATGATGCAGACAATTGCCGAGTCAGGGGCAGGTATGGCGGGCGCGCAGTCCATTCATGCCAACGTCTATGCCACCCAACCGCTCGCAAAGTTCGGAACGCCGGAACAACTTGAAGAGACCATTCCGAACATCATCTCAGGAAAGCTCCGCGTCTGCTTTGGGGTGACCGAGCCTAACGCCGGTCTTGACACGCTGCGCCTAGAGACACTCGCCAAGAAGCAAGATGATGGTTCATACTCGGTATCGGGACAAAAGATCTGGATAACGTGTGCCCAGGTGGCGGACAAGATGCTGCTTCTGGCGCGAACCACGGCGCTTGATGAGGTGAAGAAGCCGAGTGAGGGACTGTCTCTGTTCTGCATCGATCTGAACAGAGGAGACCACCGGTTGAAAGTGAGCAAGATCAAGAAGATGGGCGGACGCGCTGTTGATGCCAATGAAGTCTTTTTCGAGAACTACCCGATCCCTGGCGAATCTCTCATCGGAAAGGAGGGGCAAGGATTTAAGATCATTCTTCACGGCATGAACGCAGAACGTTGTCTTCTCGCGGGCGAGGCACTTGGACTAGGATACGCGGCGCTGGGCAAGGCGGCTGCGTATGCTCGAGAGCGCGTGGTTTTCCAGCGACCGATTGGGCAGAACCAAGGCATCGCTCACCCTTTGGCGGATGTGTATATGAGGCTCGAGGCGGCGAAGCATGCGACATACCATGCCGCCAGGTTGTACGATGCGAGCAAGACAGATGGCTCCATTCGACAGGAGGAAGTCGGAGTGGCTTGCAATAGCGCCAAATATTTGGCGGCGGAGGCAGCCTTTGCGGCCTGCGAAAGAGCCGTACTAACCCACGGCGGGATGGGATACGCTGTCGAATACGATGTCGAGCGATACTTTAGGGAGTGTTTGGTACCCAGAATCGCTCCGGTCAGCCGGGAGATGATTCTCAACTACATCTCCGAGAAGGTACTCGACTTGCCGAGAAGTTACTAATTGAGATACCCTCTTGAGACAGTGGACTGCAATGCATCCAGAAGCTTTCAAGTCACCCCCGCTGTTTATTACACTCGCCGCGATCGAATCGTCCGGACGGCGGTTGATGCCTTTGACCAAACCAACTAAGCATCTGATGTCGTGACTTGTGAGCTGTCAATACAAGAGAAAGCAAAAGCAAGTCGGGGGTGTTAAGTTGAATGTAAGTGAGTCAATGACCGATAAATCGCACCTTCCTTTGCCAACTGTCGTCTTCTATCGCTCAAGCCCCCCGCTTTCTTTGATCATCTGCAGGCATTAAACGCACAATATTTGATAAGAAAGGAACCTACAGTACGCTTGATCAATCGAACTCCTTTCCTATTACTTCAATTTGTGACCCAGTCCAACCAGTTGAGCCTCATCTGAACAAATCCAGCGACACGGATCAGCTCCTACCATAATTAAGTCATATCAAGCCCCAAACAAGTCATGGATGGATACTTGGATCCCGCCATATTTGGGTCTGCTCCGGGTCGACTGTTAGAGATTCCACTAAAGCCCAAACCACTTGAGCAAGTATATGGGCTCAACATCGATTCGGTCACAGAGTACACTCTGATCAACCACGATGCCGGCCACGACAAGTCGGCACGATCCAAAACTATCAATAATGACTGTACCCACCCCAGAGCAGTGAGGTTCAGTTGGCACAGCCAGACCAGCGAGACAATGATGAAACTGAAGGTCCCTCGAGATTCTATCCCTTGCTTGTTTCATTGGAAGCCGTCTGGTGAGGTAGCCGCAACCAAGGACCAGAACCGCATAGGCGTGGATAAGGTATCTGACCATGACACAAACGACACCCTTCTGCTGACCCAGATATGGAAGGTCGAGAATACACTCCAGTTTACAAGGAAAAGTGACACATATAGCCTGAAACGGAGGAAACACGGGTACAAATTAACCATGCGCAGTCGCAGACTCAACGAGCTAAGAACTTGGAAGAAGGCCCTCGAGGGAAGGCAACGTCTGCGACGCAAAGGGCGTTCAAAAGCAGGAACGAAGACTATCGAGAAATATGTCAAAGCAATGGGCACTCCACCAAAATCATCTAGTCAGGCTGCCTGTGGGCCGAGAAATAGCACTGTCCAAAGCCAGCCCCAAGAGCCAGCCAAACAAAGCCAGTGCTCAAGAAAAGACAACTCCGGCAATACCGTCCAAAGCAAGGTTCAATGGCCCGATTAAACAGTCAAGATTGGCAGGCTATTTACTGATGTTGTGGGATTCGCGACCATTTCCGCGTCATGTGTCGGCATTGGTATCGTGATATGTGTCCTTAGGATTTATTCCAAATCATGATACCCCAGGTTGACTTACTTAGTCCTCTATTTCTTCAGGGCCACTATCAAAGAGATACTGTTTTCTTTACTGTCACTAGTAGTGACAAAGCTTCGTCCAGTGGTAAAGCTGTACATGGACGAGATCATATCCTCCCAGCAACTCTCTGTCCAACACACCTCGGTGCCTGAACACACGCCAGTCTCTGAACAACCCCCAGTGTCGGTACACACCTCAGCGTCTGCGGAAGGCAAGGCTTGGGTTGAGCCGCCCTGGTGGTGGAAACGATTGTTGATCGGCGCCTCTACGATGACAGTAGCAAAGACCAGAGGCCCGAACAGGTAAAAGGCGACAGGAAAAGTCTTTTGTGTCCCTGCATACCGGGAAAACTTGACGTTCAGGACCCGATTGGTGTCTTTGTGGTGTCGTGCATAGGTTGCAATCACTAGGTTCTACGGCACGTATCTGTGTAGGTACTTCAAACTCCAGTACCCAAGGTATCGATGGTATCGCCGTTGGGCCCCCAAAAGGAGGGTTACAACAATGCCTTCCACAGCCCACTTCATGCAATAGTGGTGTTTAGTGGTAATTGAATCTTGAAATAGACACGATGGCATCCACAGTAGGATTTATGAATGTAATAGACCCGTACATCGGAGTGACATATCTCGTCAGCTCGTCCTACCTACACTTGCCGCAGCCGCGATATAGCCGCGCTGAAGTGTAGCTTTGGACAACCTGACGTACATCATACATATACCACGTTGCACTGGTCGAGCAATCAAGCACACAGCCCTACGGGACTGTAACACAACATCATTCGATCCTCTACAGACACCAGTTAGCGGCGTGATAATCTGATAAGGTCTTCCAATGGTGATGGGTCTGGGAAAAAGGCTAGTGCAACTAGACCCAAGTGCTGTGGTGCGCAGCCAACCATCCGGCGCTTGCGCGCTTGAATTCCTGAGATATGTGCGGTACACGCCTTTGCTTTACATATGTAGGACGGGAAGATGGGAAGTGGGGGCCATGAACTCCAGAAGGGAAGGGAAGGGAACTAGGGACATTCGTTTCTCATGTTCACTCAGCCCCTTGGTTACGACTCTCCCTTGCAGTGTGAGCTTGGAAGCTGAGTCAAGCCGAGATTGTATCGAGGTAGGTATATGTAGTTGAGTCGTAAGGGACGAACAATCGACTCAGGTACCCTAGGTCCTTTTGATCGAGATGCGACCGAAGATTGTGTGGCTGGATGGAAGACGGCAACATCGCCGGACATTGTCGGACTGTAACGAATGAGCGACGAAAGTAGCGAATTTGAAGAAGAATTAGATAACAAGGATAGAGAACCGAAAATAGAGGACTTTTGTTCTGTGATAACATCCGAGTCGTACTTCTTGTACAGTATATGCAAGTGCCCACCGTGGTGCTTGTTCGGAGTAACCCTTCAAGCCAGGGCGCAATGGCCCCATGTGGCTTATAGCACCCTCGAGGCGGCAGCTAGCAAGGTCATCCCGCATACATGCAACGAAGGGAACTGTGATGTCCAATCGCGAAAAAAATCCAAGGTAGCAGTGGTTGGCAAGCGAGAGAACAGAACGACAACACTGCAAGGAACAGAAGGCTGTGATTGCGGGATGCGATGGTAGCAGTCTGTCTGGGTCGCCGGGGTTACAAAGATTTGGGGAAGGCGAGAAAAGGGAACGAAATCTACCAACCTGGAGCAATACGAGAATCCGGGGCTTCAGCAAAGACCTCATTTTGATCCTTTCACCTTGTGTTGCATCGGAGAGCGCATCGTGATTCGCCTCATATCGTACATACCCCGTGCTCTGCGTAGATCATCGTGTACAGGACGTGGGGATTTGCGATCAGTATCACATCGATGGAGCAGATCATTCACAGCTCGGTAGCCAGTAAATCCGTAGATGTGGTGGGATCTCCGAGTTGGTTGGAAATAAATAACAAGGGACGAGAGCAGCATTTGGTAGATATTTTCCATGATGGAGTTTGGTGTGATACAAAAGAGAAGCCATATCACATTTGCAGTTACGGGCATTGCCATGTCTCACACTTGGATACCTTACGTCACAGGGGGGAGGGGAGGGGAGGGGAGGGGGGACGGGTCCACCCGCCTGCATCCGCAGATAAATTGTAGGCATCAAAAGGGAAGAGAAACGAAACATACAGCGTAGTGCACTAGCAGTTACAACGGCTCGAACGGTTTTTTTGGAGGGGCCAAATTTGGACTGATAACAATGGCAGAGTCACGAGGTGAGGCAATGGGAAAGCTCGCTTGGTGGTGTCATGCTTGTTGATCCGCCGAAAAAGCCAGACCCCCATAGCCGGTCACGAAATTGCAAGGTCGACGACATGGGTTTTAGCATCTTCAGCAGAGGAAGAAGAAAAAACGTCTGACGTAAGGAGATGGATGTCACCCCCGCAAAGCAAATGAGGGATTCCACCTCGCTCTCGATCTAGGCCCGATCTTGCCAGCAAGCTGGATCAAGATGGAGCCCCGGACGGCAAGAAGAAACCGAACTCTGTCGGCATATAATTTGCTAGCGTAGTACTGCCACCTTACAATAATCAGGGGAATCGTGGTCAGCAAGAAGTCGTTTTTTTTTCGTACGGGAGATATAGTTATCACTACTTTGTAGTTCACCGCGCTAACTAAGTAGGTTTGTAGATGCCGGTAGAGGTGTGTTGTCAGTGATTTCCTCTCGATTGTCGGCGGATGCTCCTCGTCGCGGGCGGTTCGTTGGCGAGATAGAGGGCAAGAGCCAAGTGTGAGGGCTGAGTGAGGAAGGGACGGGACTGAAGGGATCCAACCTCAAGGGGGAAATTGTATGGAGGAAAGGAGGAGTGCACTAACAAACTCGCGCGACATCCCTGAAGGTGAGCCGACGCCGCCGAAGCCAGAAGGCAAGTGCCCTGTACCATGGTGTGTAGCGGGCAAGTGGCCTAGTCCCTACGAAAAACAGAAGGTGCGATGATCCCTGGCAGCATTCGGTCTTGGTTGCCAAGCTCTGTTGGTTGTTGTTTCCCTGTCCCACAGACCCGGGCCACGAATATCAAACGAACCCAAACGGAGCCAATAAGCAAGCTTGACAGGTGCTGATAACGGCAGCAGGTGACAAGCTTGAAACTCCGGACGAACGACAACGAGCTGCCCTGATTGAGGTGCTTTTCCCTCCCAAACCACACACACACACACACATCCTCTGGAATCGGAAACCACATGGCTCGCACGCATTCACCCTGCTCATAAGAACCTCAATGACAGTAGAGGCACTATGTACCCTTTCTTGACCCCGAGCCTGTCACTCAGCAAAGACACCTTGACCTACCTAATCAGCAAAACTCTCCCCGCCGCCCCCGGCAAGGCCGCCCAACATCAGCACCCTCAAATGGACGCTCCCTCTGAACACAGCCCGTGAATTCAGCCAAGAACGCTTGCTCATGGTTGAATGAGCAGAGGACCCTTTATTTCAGCAACGCTAAAACCATCAAGGTTCTCCCAAACCAAGACACGATCCCTACTTACGACGTCCCTCTTTCAAAAAAGGAAACGTGATGCTCAAGAGCCTCTCCAAGACCGCGCAGTCGCCGGCGCGCTGGAATGGCGATCGACAAAGCCAAAGAGCGCTGTGGAAATCCACTGTCGACACAATAAGCTTAGCGCGCCAGCCAGGGAGAAACACTTGCCGAGTCGACCATGGTTTTTTCTGGTCGAGTGTGTGCCAGGAGGGTGTCTCTGAGGGTTTGCTGTGGTGAGTGGTTCTGGGCTCGCAGTTTGGTCTTGAATCATGTTCCCCTGTCTGGTTGATCCATCATCTCCGACCCAGCACCGACGACTCTCTCTCGCCCTTCTCGCCATTGCTCGGCGCCATCTTATGCCCTGTCCCTGGAGAAAGTCCGTCTCTCTGTTGTCTTATTTCTTCGACATCAGGGTCTTCAACTTAGCAACCATGTCAACACCATCCCCACAGTGCTCGACATCCATGTGGAGAAGCGTTGCTCACAGGTGCTAACCCACGTTGCCCTCTGCAAGCCATCTGCCGACCAACAAGCCAGCGCCTTGGGCTCACGCTTTCTGGCGCTCTGGAGCTCTGGACATGGCGAAAGGGGGGCCCACTGGGCACATGGGAACCAGCAAATGTGATGATGGAGCTTTGGGCAGAGAGATGAAACGATCTGCAATCACAGGCTCAAGTGCTCTCCTCTTGTTAGCACTATACTGCTTTCACCCACTATGTATTTGGATATTCCTGTTCGGGCCGTTGACCTGCTTGTCTAGAAATGTCTCTGACTCTGTTGCCCCCACCTGCTCTAATGGGTCAAGTGTCCCTCCATCGTCCACACTTTCACGGTACCTGCGGCGCGCTTGGCTTTTTTTTTTTTTTTTTTTTTTTTTTTTTTTTTTTTTTCCTGTGGAAAGACCGAAACAGCCAAGTAGGCACAAGCTGGTCAAGGTGGTGATTGGCGTAGCAGACACCAATATGTCTTACGAGATAGTAGACTCACTACATCCTACGTTCGGATAGCTGGGCGGGCGCAATGAGTGAAGCTGGGAATGGGCTGGGATCGTGAGCTGAAATGCAGGTTTACCTACCTCCTACCTACGCACTGGGCCCCCTGCGCTCCAAGAAGAAGTGGAAATACACTAGAGGTATCCCGCGGGATCTACACTCCCCCTACCACCACACTACTTGCAAACTTATCCTGCAACATCGTGCACATCCTGGCATCCTGGGGCTATCCTGGACATCATTTGCCGAGCTGGCTTGCACACAATTGTTCGCAGAAGCAGTAAATCTATCATTCATGTGCCCGTCCTCGGATGTGGCTTGCTCAAGTTCTCCCATCTCTCTCGGCATCGCCCCGGGGACTACTTCATACATACTCCGTGCATCTCATCACATCTGTTTTTGGTCTTACAGATCGTGAGCTGAGCCGCACACCATCACACTCTCTTTACTCGTGTTACGTCCAGCTCAAGTCGCTCTTTTATCGTTCTGCTTACGGGTCCGGCTCTAAGGCCTCGGAGGATACAAAACCCACCTGGCTTGCCTACCTGCTCACTACGCTCGCTTCAACAAACATCAACACCAACTACTACTGATCGGGCACCAACCACTCAACACTGCTAGATGACACTGCGCTTCAGTGGTTACGCCTCCCACGTGTCTTGACGACACTCCGAGTCGCTTCGACCCATATCCGTAACCCACTCCGCTCGTCTCGACGTTGACAATATAACATCCGACATCATGTTTGTCCCACGCCTCCTACAACGAGCCGACTTCTCCGCTGCCCAGGCTCAGGTTGTAGGCTCCGAATTTGGTACCACTCCCGACACCAAGCCTGGACCAAGACTCAATGCCATTGGTATTTGGTGGATTGTATGGGGTGCTATCTGGACGACCGCGGTGGTGGCTGGCATGGTCTTCCTCTGGCTCAAGCGTGATCTCCCAACTCTCAGAATACGCGGTCTTGCTCTCAGTTTTGCTGGTATCACACTTCTCCATCTCTACTGGATCTCTGTTCAGCTGGGCTACAGTATCGGACCCATGGCCCCCGAAGTCGCCGAGTTCTGGATCATGAGCATCTGGTTTCCTTTCGGCATCGCCCTTTTCCAAGCCGGTAACAGTCAGTTCCTTCATGTCGCAAGGGCACAGGCTCGGTATGCTCGCCCACTGAGCCAGATGGAGTCTCGATTCGACGAAAAGCATGCGCAACAACCGCCACAGAAGCTTACCTTTATCGCCCGCTTGCGCAAGATGGACTATTCCAAGAGGATGTTTGCCTGTGTTACCATTGGCATGATCGTTCAGGTGAGTAGTACCATTAGAGCCCGTACGGCCTTTGTCTAACCTAGTTTAGCTTTTTGTTGTTATCTTCATCTACATGATCTCGCGCAAGTTCCACCCCAGCTTTGGTATCCCTGGTACTGAGGTGAGCGGAACTCCTATGGAGATTGCCATGCAGCAAGGCAGAGGTTGGGAGTGGTGGCCTTCGCTGTTCTGGCAGTTTCTTTGGGCTTGGGTTATTGCTCCCATCATTCTCTGGAAGTCTCGTGGTATCCATGACACCCACGGTTGGCAGCTCCAGACCATGGCTTGCTGCATTGCTGGCTTGCCTGCGGCTCCTATGTGGCTCATTGCTCTTTACGTTCCCGGTATGGCCCCGGTCAACGCGGTTTTCGTACCTCCTCAATGGTATGTCCAGCGCTTTCCCCCCTCACCTGATGGCAATATCTAAATTTTGGTTCAAACAGGATCGCTCTCTCCATCATGTTCATGGAGATTTTCACCATCTTTGTCCCTTGCTGGCAAGTTCGCAGGCACAACAACCTGCGTCAGGAGACACTTGATTCGATCGCTACTTGGGAGTCAAAGAAGTTGCGTGCCCGTAACGGCGACAGCAATGCCGAGCGTAGGGGCAGCGAAAATAGTGGACCTACTCTCAGCCCAACCTCAACCAAGGTTGGAGAACACCATTTCACTAGCGGAGTCAGAGATTCATGGAAGAAGCTTTCGACTATGGAGATGGGCCAGGCATCTCAGCCAGACTTCAAGAACGCCACTGATGATAGCGTTCTCACAATGTCCGCTCTTGAGCACGTTCTCGAAAAGAACCCGGAGCCTCTTCGCCAGTTCTCTGCTCGCCGCGATTTCTCGGGTGAGAACATTGCTTTCCTCACTGCTGTGGCTGAGTGGAAGGCCGCTCTGCCGCCTCCTTTCGTCCGCAACCGTCACAACGCCGAGCCGGATGTTGTCCGGCAGCAGTTTACCAAGGCGCTCCGTATTTATGCCGAGTTCATTAGCACCAGAGACGCCGAGTTTCCTATCAACATTGCGTGGCACGAGTTGCGTAAGCTTGAGGGTATCTTCGAGCGTGCCGCTAGGAACATGTACGGAGATATCAACCGCGGTGGAGCTACACCCTTCGCGGAAGTTGACTGGTCCGGATCAAACCAGCCCACAAACGACAGCGAGGTCAACATTGTCTCCAAGTCAGACTCGCTAGCGGTGTCCATGACTCCCATGGGTGAATTCAAGTCTGTAGAAACCCTTCCCCTTGATGACCCACCACCAACCTCCCATGCCACGCATCCCCGTAACGCAGCTCACTACTACTCGGGCGATATCCCACAAACCTTTGACGCTGCCGTCTTCGATGCTGCTCAGTCTAGCATCAAGTACCTCGTGCTTACAAACACGTGGCCCAAGTACGTCCGCGAAAGGCGAGACTCTGGGGATTCTTTCGTTTCACAGGATGAAACCGTAAGGAGCAGGAAGAGTCTTCACAAGGCACTGGGCTTCTTGAAGCCGCTTATTCGGGCTTGAAGGACAACACACACACCAAAGAAAAAAAGAAAAAAAAAGAAAAAAGGAATAACTCACATCATTTGAATGAGAAATACTATCGTTAATGTTATCCCCAGAACAAATCTTCCAACAATCTTTATTCCACCTACCTTACCCAGCAAGAAGCAAGCAGTTACCCTTGCTCGCCACCGCCCCCCACCAATCCCAATCTTCTCTCACTATGTTTATGTCTTATCATGTACAACAACGGATGTGGTTATGTGATTTTGATGAGTTTGGGCTGGCTGAAGAACCAAAAGAAGAACAGCCAGCATATTCCCAACCACGTGTCGAAACTTGTGTAATACCACTTTGATCACCCCTACTACATTCTTTTACATCCCTCTCCTCATTTCTTTCTTTATCATCATACTATATTGGACTGTGCGGCTTTCTTTGCCCCTTTCTCCCCAACCAGTTGTCTTCCTTATCTCTATATCTGCTTACCTCTCTTAACGTCCTTCAAACTCACATCACCTTTCTTTTTTTTTTTTTTTTTTTTTTTTCACTCTTTCAATATACCCATCATTCTATCATTATTATCTCATGTTCATCCTTGTGGTCTGATTACCTAGTGTATAATATCTAAAACCAAGTTGTATGTGTCTGCCTGTATTATACGGAGTGTATGTAAAGTAAGACCGGGTATCTGGACTAGCCACTTTTTTTGGATGGTTAGTCAAATGGGAGGAAGGAAAACAAAGTAGCATCTTAAGGTTCAAAACAAGCAAAATTTTCAAGCAACAAGATATGTGTAATTAAGCGCGAGATGGATTTTCCTTCCACAGTGCCATATCCTCATCCTGCTACTCCTACAACAACAATCCCCCTTTTCCTCTTCCCACATCCGTATTTGTGGTGTGAGCCGTGAAGCGAGGACAAGGACAAGGCCAGAATGCGTGTACAACAAATACAGACAGACAGACTCACACATAAGACGGCTTCGACCATGTCAGCCCATGAAAACCTGCATCTCAATCTCCATGTTGTCACGGGCTGAAGTGTGTAATACCCAGTTGAAACCAAAACACCACCAAAAGATGACCAATAGTTCTGCAGTGATCTCGAAATACACTCACTATAGTATTAGCACGAGCAGTCATACTCATACTAGTGCTGTGGATCAAGCTAAGTACTTACTACACAGCAACACAGTACAAAATCGTTCACACCCAAAGACCACTCGACTACATTGCACTGATAACACACCAAGACGACGATGGAGAAATTGTTTGGCATGAACTTTGACCGGGGGACAGACACCGAAGATCATATGTCGTATTCACAAATCTCCATCTCCACCTACGCTACTGGGCTCCTGTAAGAGAGTGAAAAAAAAAGAAGAAGAAAAAAGAAAAGAAAAAAAGGAAAGAAAATGGAAAAAGAATTAGGCGCTTTTCGACCATAACCACCACATGGGACATAGCGACGGGACAGAAAGATTTGAATGCTCCAGGATTGTGTATTGAACTTCTCCCCCAATAAACGAGCCCAACCGCACCTTGTTTACTCTTTTTTTTTCTTTCTTTTTTTCCTATATTTTTTCTTTTTCTCTTCTCTTGTTTTTTTTCTTCCTAGACTCCAGCTACCAGGAAATCGGTCGGCGTCCATGCCATGTGGCCCCCATGCTCTGATCCACAAAGCAGGTCCCCGAGGAAATGGGCCAAGCTTGAAGTTGCAGCCCAAAGTCATTCACCCCCGTGGCTTTCCAATACCAAAATCAAGATCCCCATCCTCTTCCAAGTTTTGGGAAGTTGCGTTGTTTCCTTTCTTTCTTCCCTTCCCGGTCGCGAATTGGACCCTTGGTTTCAGCTGATAAGTTTGAGTGAGGGAAATATAGCCTTTGTGTGTCCCCTTGACCTTGTCCCCTGCGGTCCTGTTCGAGTGGCTGCTGATCTTCTTCAACTGAATTCCGTTAGGAGGGGGGTACGAACAGCTGCCGATCTCCAGGGGCTTAGAATTTCTGACGACCCCCCCCCCCCCAATGCCCCTTAACAGAATTGAGCAGCAGATCGACAGGGCGACCCACATGCACAATGAGTGCCACGTTCGCGAACCTCGGGGGCCTCTCTCTCGGCTCTCTCTGTGCTCCTCTCTCACCAGATCGGCATTATTCGATCCGATAATGCAAGTCGGCCGAAGCGAGAGAGAGCAACGTGGACAAGAAAGGATGGACATTGATGCGGAGCGAGCCGACAAACTGCTCAGCTGAAGAAAGAGAGGCCGGCTTATTACCGACGAAATCACATGACGAAGAGCATGTCGACGTCTATATAATTTCGCAACTTGTTAGTGTCTTGGTTCTCTTGGCTTGAGATAGGATAGGTAAGTTGAGAGACGCCGAGCCAGCGTGTTTCATGTCATGAGCACTTGGCTTCATCAATGGCAACATCAAAGACGCAGTGAAAAGGGGGGCGGGTGGGCACCAGGCAAAACGTACCGATTGGGTGACTGCTGGAGAGCTGAGGCTTCTGTGTATACTTAGTCTCGAGCACATCGCGGATGCTGTTGAGCAGCTGCACGTAGCTTTGCTTGGGATTCGCCTTAATGGCGGTGATAAAGGCCCAAGACATGGCTCCCGTAGCTTGGGACGCGATTGTCGCGTCGGCCCTGAAAGAATTGTCAGCATTTTTTTTGGATTCCACACACGCCTAAACTGAAGTCGCCAAAGGGGAAAGATGGCAACATACGAAGTCTGATCGTCCTTGCTACCACTCCACATGATAACATCGGCAGGCGATGTCTTTGTCCGCTTGGTGCGCTCATAGGCCTCATTGCCGCCGCCAAACGCTGTTTTAGCGACAGAGAACAGGCTGCTGGCCATGCCTCCAATATCGCCACGAGCATATGAGCCAACAGCCGCAAGCAGACCCTGACCAGCCTCCTTGGCAAGGTTGGGCTCCTTGATGACGCCCTTGGTGCTGTAGATATAGGGCAGATCAAGAACGGAGCCAGAGTGGCAGCTGTCAAAGATGGCAGTCAATCGCACACCGGGTTGGAGAGGCTTCACGACGGTATCGTGAATTTGATCGTCGACGATGTGGCCGGCGGTCTTGAAGTCAACAGGGTAGATGACCTCATCATAGCCGTCGTCCTCATCGCCGTCGGTATCTTTAGTCTGCCCACCATGGCCTGTCGGTGGTTGGCTACCTAGTCAGTGGGAGCACACGGGTATAGTTCAGAAGGGAAGGTTAACTGACCGGAGTAATGCAAGAACAAGGCATCGTTGGGCTGAGCACCAGCAACTAACCACTGCATCGCACGAAGAATGTTCTCCTTTGTCGGCTGCAAGAGGGGGTTTGTGGCGTCATCGGTAAGGATGACCATGTCCTCGCGCTTATAGCCATAGTTCTCGACAAGGAAGGCGGAGACGTTCTTGGTGTCGTTGATGCAGCCGTGCAACTCGGCATCCTGGCCCAAGTAGTTGATGCCAATCAGCAATGCCTTGCGGCGACCCGAGCAGTTTGAGTATTGGAAGCCATAGCCTTCAGGAGCACCATGACCGAACTGCTGTGTGCCCGAGGGAATCTCGTGAATCTCGTGGGAACCCTGATTACGAGTCTGGTGACCAGAGCCGATTGGGTAGCCATAGATATCATAGCCATCGGGAGGAGGACCAGGGGGGCGTTGGGAATGTCCCTGCTGATGGTGTTGTTGCTGCTGTCCGTAAGGTCCCCCATATCCGCCCTGTGGGGGATACTGTCCCTGGTTGTAGCTGCCTTGCTGATACTGCTGAGGAGGTTGTTGGTGATATCCCCCGTAGCCCTGGTCCTGAGGAGGCTGAGGGTTGTACTGGCCCTGTCCCGGATTAGAGTAGCCATAGCCTCCCTGATGGTGGTGTTGCTGCTGGCCATCCCACTGAGGAGGGGGAGGTTGGTGGTGTCCCCCACCGGGGCCGTAGCCTTGCCCAGGGTATCCGTACGACATTGGTGGTGAAGATCAGATGGTGATCGATGAAGGAAGGATTCGCATAGATGGGGAAGAGGGAAGCGCGTGGAGAGAAGGCAGAGAGGATCTGGGAGAGACTCGAGGATCTGTTATGGAAGTCCGAGGCCCAGGTCGTATTGTATGTATTATCTTTTTGGGGAGAGAGGCCCGGAAGTCAATGTGTTCTGTTCGTTTTGTTATTTCTGTTCAGCGCTGCCGTGTCCAGTGTCTCACACGCTAAGCTGGAACCGTGATGGGGTCCCTGAAACCGCGTCATCCCGCTGCACCATGAGCCTGCAGTGTGGGGTTTGCCGGTTGCCTCCCATGGATTCCATGCTGCCATAGCACCCAACGGAGTTCCTGGAACGGAAACGACGGGAAGTAGTGATTATAGCAGGGAATTTTACCTAACCTCAAACCCGCAAAAGCAAGAGCTCCCGACACGATTCAGCTGCTGCTATACACATAAAGTACCTCTAGGTACATGTGGCACGGGCTATAGTGGCATTTTCTTGGTGAAGGCAATGAATGGATGCATCATCAGGCATCTTCCGCATCATTCCGTTCCAAGACTTCTTCCTCATCTTCCTCCTTCCATTCTCGACCATGCCAAGATATTGAAGCGGAAGTCGTGCTTGGCTTCAATGGTGATACCGCTTGTGTTTGCATGAAGAACGGGGCCTTGATTTGCGGAGGAGGGGCACTTTGAGGGGCACTTTGGGGTATGTACGGATGGCACAGTTACCTACTAGACATAGAGGTACCCCAGGAACAGGTGGAGATGACGGGATCGATGTTGTTGTGAGCATTTATCTGAGAGGCAGCCAACACGCCGAGCACTGCGTGCCCCCTTGCGTACATACCTCTACCTACACTGCATAAGGCCGGATGTTCATGGATGGCGTTTGATACGGTATTCGTCGGATATCCATCTCGGTCTACGTCTAGTGCCCTGCCGAGCCTTGGTTCGTTACAGTTATTGCTTGAATCATACCTGCCCGTCTGTCCCTGAAGGTTCTCACAGCAGGTGCTCGTGCTCATTTGACTTCCCCCGTCGTCCTTCCCCCGAACCTCGAAGCTTCCACTTTTTCTCCCTCCGCTACACCACAGAATCCGCAGCCAACTCCAGAGAGAGCAAGCTGAATCATCGTGGCCATGTCGTTCTTCAAGAAGCTCAAGAAAGACCTTGTTGAAGATCTAGGCAAGCTAGGTCTCGTCGACAAGAAGGAGGAACAGCCGGCAAGCTACTCCGGTAAGTCCCCGCAACACCGTCATCACATGCCAAAAACCCATCACTAACTCCATCTGCCAGGCTCGCGCGACTACTATCCCCCTCCCCAGCCGCCGCCACAACAATCATATTCTCCTCAGCCTCCTCAGGGACAATCGCAGCCTCCATACCACGGCGGCAGCTACCAGCACCCTCCCCCTCAGCAGCCTGGCTATCAAGGAGAGTACTCCCCTCAACAGTCTGGCTACACTGCCCCTCCCGGCGCCCCCGTTCCAAATTACGAATCCAGGCCAGCGCCGCCTTACAACCCTCCATCCGACAAGCCGCCCCTGCCCTCAGGCTGGACGCCGAAATGGGACGACGAGTATCAAAGATGGTACTACCTTGAAGAGGCCACTGGCCGCTCGCAGTGGGAAGCCCCCGGCTTTGAGAGGTCCAGGCTCGCCGGTGGTGGTGAGCAAGAGTTGCGTGGCTACGGAGGTGACGGTTCTTATCCTCCTCCTCAGCAGCAGTACGGCGGAGGTCACGGTGGTGTTCCCGACTATGGCTACAGTGGCGGTGGTGGACAACAGTATGGTGGTTATCAACAGCCTCCGCCGCCACAAGGCTACGGCGGCCATGACCAGCAGCAGGCATATGGTGGCGAGCCGGTAAAAGAAGAAAAGAAGAAGAAGGATAACAAGGGTTTGTATATGGGCGCAGCTGCTGGTCTGGCTGCTGGTGCTGTTGGTGGTGCTGTTCTTGCTCATGAGCTGGGTAAGTTTTCCATCTCTCCCTTCTTCACCATGGCGAACCTTTGCTACAACGAATATATGGCTGTATTAACACTTTCATGTAGCCGAAGACTCCGACTCTGACAATGAGCACCGCGCCGCACCTCCCCCGCCCCCTCCCGCGGCCTATGGCGGTGATAGCTACAGTGGCGATTATGGTGGTGGTTACGGCGCTCCGCCCCCGCCTCTTGATGGTCCCATCCCGACGACAAATGTGTATGGTGAGGAGATCGACCAGAGTGACCGTGAGTCGATTGCTTCCGCCCGTGAGAAGTACGAGGAAGCTCTAGAAGAGGCACAGTCGTCTTCTGCAAGCAGTAGTGACCAGGAAGAGCTCGAGGAGGCGAGAGAGGAGTATGAAGAGGAGCTCGAGGAGGAGTACTATGATGAATGAATGGAACAACGAAGCGAGCACAGACTGATTTGGGAGATGTGGGCATTCTTTGGTGGAAGTTACGCCGTGACGTATAAATCAGAATAGCTCTCAGGTGTCGCTGGGCTGTTGGAGGGAGCGTCTTGCTACTGTATACCTTATAAACGCCGTGGTTTAACCTTTTATCAATCTTCCATACAACGACATGTATATTGATTGGTGCGCTTTGTCGCAGGTGTCCTGGTGCTGCAACTTACACACCTCAACAATTCGTTATGTGATATCCCCCTATATGCCGGGCCGAGTAAACCAAGATGTCGGAGCTATCAGTTATCTACGGGTAAATGGCGAGGGGCATGAATATGGGTAATAAGAAAAATAACATGCTCATGGTTACTAAATTGCATAGAAGCGACGAGACCAGGCAGTATGTCGCGTTGATGAGCTGGTGAAGAAATCATCTTGTCGTCCCCCCTTAGCCGCGATCTCCTGAAAAACTCCATGGAGTAATAGGATAGGAAGGACTACCTCCGGATGCGGTATCCCATCTACGGCATCAGAGGATCCGATCGTACGAGACAAGTGATTTATGATAGGACGTGACTGCCGAGGACATGTCCCGCGAGATGAGTATTGGCGGCGTGGCTTGCTGAAAGATGTGACTAGATCTCAGAGCCGCCCCAATCCAGTGTGGCAAACAAAGAGTTTACCCCTGACTGCCCTTCATATACCGGACAATGCATCAACGGTACATTTCTTCCGCTTAACCTAAGAAATCAGTCAATGAGAAACCAACTCAGCAACGGCCTCAACATGACGATACACGTTCACGAACACTGCTTGCGCATGGCTAGGCGCGAGGATGGTACACCGTGGTGGGCAGCATTTCCAGAGCCAACTTCGACGCCGGTCCATATCGAGCCCCAGACTGTCCTCGAGCTTCTTGAGCAGCAAGAACATGTCGATGACATGCCCCAATCGCGCAGATTGCTGCTTGTCGATTGTCGCCGGACAGACTGCGCCGGGGGAACTGTCAGCTCATCAATCAACCTGCCCGCCCACAGCTTCTTCCCCACGCGCAAGAGCTTGTACGCTTTGTGCAAACAGGCCGGGATCCAAAAGGTGGTCTTCTATTGTGGTACGTGTTTGACTTTCTCTGTCATTGACTCTTGGGACAGAGTCCAATCAATCCTATGCTCTTTTGAACTCGTACCTCTACCGCCGACCCTCTCTAACACCGATGCTTCTTCCCCCAGGCTCCTCCGCTGGTCGGGGCCCTCGATGTGCCGCCTGGATGCAAGACTATATCAACGAAGTAGGCGGCGATCTTCAGTCGCAGGTCATGACGGGCGGGATTCGAGGCTGGGTGCGGATGTACGGCGACCGCATGGTGGACGGTTATGACGAGAAGACGTGGAAGCAGCTGTTGTCGGAGAAGAGCTGTACGTGATGAAAAACAAAAAAATCCTTTGGGTATCTTTTCTTCGACCACCGCCGCAGATGTTTCCCTTTCTAAGTTGAAGATAATGCAGCTTTCCCGAATACATGCCTCGTGTGAAACTGAACGCCGTACCAGCCAACCCACCTAGCTTTTCACCGTCCAAGACCGCGTGGAACACTGTAGATGTCGTCGTAAAGTGTAAATCGCCTTGGTATATAGTCAAATCCCGTCAATTGCCATCCGCTTATTCCGATGCCTCGCCTTTTGATGTAGGCGTTTGTAGATGCGCAGGGTCGTTTTATCGTGTTGCGAGAAGATGATTGTTGATTAGCCGCGCTGTCCTCCCCTCTCATCGCCGCCGATTCTCTCGAGAGCCTCCATCATCACAACGGAGTTACCACGAATGGTCTGTGTGCACATTCGTCAGCAGGAGACACGTCAGCACCTTTCTACAATGATAAACATACCACCATGCCAAGCTTGACCTTCTCACCACCATCCTTCTCCTCAACAGCATCGTCCAAAACAATGTTCAAGAAGACCTATGACGTCGCGAACCGTCAATCATCATGTTCGAATTCGTAAAGGGGAGATCTCGTACATCGTAGCCACGGAGAACACCAATGACCTTGCGGCTGCCGTTGAGTTGGACGAAGAGCCTCTTGTCGAGGTACTGGTTGGAAAGTGGTCGGTTAGCTCACTACACCATACTAAACAAACAATAACATGGAGTTCGAGATGCGACAATGGCATAGTCTCGACCAGCCAGCTGCCATTCAGCGTGAAAGGCAATTCTCCAAGAGTAAGTTCTTACCTTCTTCAGTTCAGGTTGTGCGGGCGCCATTGTATCTTGAGGTTGTGTTGGTTGTCTGGGATGGTCTCGAGAGAGTTGCTGCAATGAATGGCAATGGCGTCGTTCTGGCTGGGAACTCTCCACTGAAACAACCTGGAAGGCGGGCCTTGTGCAGCGCGTGCAATCGCGACCATCCCCAGTGATTTTCGGCCGCCAGGCCATCACGTGGGGACACTGATAAGATAAGAAACCGCAATTCGCGTTGCCCGTCTTTGGGTGATTGCAGTGTTCAGTGCAGTGGTGACATCCAGTCGCCCACCAGCGTCATTCTCCAGGGTGCATTTCGAAGCTTCCTAGCTGTCTGGACACCTTTTTGCACTACAAACTTACCTGTAAACAACACGCCCGCCTCAATACTACATCACTGTATTACAAACTCCCTGTCAGACAACCTACTTCCATTCTACACTTTACTCAAGTCGATCATCACAAAAATGAGCTCTTTTGGAAAGCGCAAGCCACGCATTATCCAGACCTTTGACGATGAGGATGGCGACCTTCCTACGGTGCTTGGAGGAGAGGAGCCGAAGAACGAACGTAAGTTGCTATATGGCCATGCCCATCCCTTTCCAGCATAGAAAATCTCAGTGCTGATACCAAACCAAAGAACAAGCAAGCTGATACGCCTTCGAACAGAACCAGTACCGCAAGGACCGACCAAGTTTGGGCGCAGCAAGCCTACTAAATCTTCGTCACTACGAAGAACGATCAAGATCAACGACGGTAACGATAATCCACAAGAAACCAGCGGCGACGCAATCCAACCTACGTCAACCAGCACAAGTACGGCACCCGAGGTAACAGAAGCCGAGGAGGACACTGGTGTGCCGCTCGTAGTACGGCCCGGTTTCGGCCGCTCAGTCTCCAGCAAGAAGAAGCGCATCTCAAAACTATCATTCGGAGCCAGCGAGGGCGACACGGAAGATGGCGGCAATGATACGACAACAACTGCCAGCAGCGACGTGGTCAGCGCCCCAAGCAAAAAGTCGCTGAGCCAACGAGTTGCCGAGAAGAACGCGCTTCGCAAGTCCGCCCTGACCGCACGATTCGGCACATTTGGCGCCGACGAAGAGAAGCCTCGGTACAGCAAAGAATACCTTGAAGAACTCCAAAGCTCCACGCCAGCCACACCACAGAATCTCGCCTCGCTAAGCATCATCGACGACGATGACGACGACAGCCTCAAAACCCACAGCGCACCGTTGCCGGAGGCATCTGCCGCGCCCGGGACAACGGGCGACGCCATGGACCTCGACCCCTCTGAGCTTGACGGCGCCATGATTGTTCAATCCCGCGACATGCCCCTAGCGCTCACTGGCGATGCCCCAGCAGCCCATGTCCTCACCGAAGCCGAGATCCGCGAGCGCAAAGAGCGGCGCGCGCGCCTTGCCAAGGAACACGATTTCATCGCACTCGACGATAGTGACCACTCCGACAACGACGACCGAAAACGCATCACGTTGAGTCTCAACAAAAAGGCCAAGAAATCCGAATCGCGCCTCATAGCCGAAGACGAAGACCTAGGTGAAGGCTACGACGAGTTCGTGACTGACGGCTCGCTTGCGCTGGGCCGCAAAGCCGAGCGCGAAGCCGCTAAGCGGCACCGCCAGGAGATGGCGGAGATGATCCAGGCCGCGGAGGCCGGTTCTGATGCCGAGAGCGACGACAGCGAGGCGGAGCGGCGGGCTGCGTACGAGGCCGCGCAGCGGCGGGCGGGTATGGACGGGCTGCACAAGCCGGAAGACGACTTGATGGAGACAGACGAAGAAGGAGGAGGAGGAGGAGGGGTTGGGGGAGTGAATCAAATTCCCAAGATGAAACCACTTCCGGAGCTGGGGGAGGTGTTGGCGCGCATGAAGGGTTTGGTACAGGGGTTGGAAGACGAGGTGAGCCGGCGAAAGGCGAGGATAGAGAGTCTGGAGAGGGAGAAGGAAGAGATATTGACCAGGGAGACGGAGGTGCAGGAGATATTGAACCAGGCGGGAGCCAAGTATCAGGCTGTCATGGGTGGTGCTGATGCTGCCGGTGCTACTGCTGCTGGTGCTACGGTGACGGCCGTGGCAAGTGCCGTTGCTGCTTCGGGGGCGCCTACGTCTGGTGATGCGTTGAAGTTTGTCACGCAGTCGCCTTTGAGGCCATTGCCGCCTGGGCTTGCAGCGGATCTAGCTGCGACTTCTAAGGAGAGAGGGTTGGAAAGCTTTGGGACGCCAACGCAAGAAAAGGGGCCTGATGATATTGACACTGAGATGGCGATGTAATGAGACAATGAGCTTAGACCAAAAACGCCAAACGGACTTGTGTCCTACGGGCTTACAATAATGACATCATCTTCAATAACAAACAGTATCCCCTATAAACTTAGCCCGAGTTTCATCCACTGTCAATGTCTGTTTTATACTAGGTCTTCATGAAAATCGCCCGGAAAAGAAACCACGCCATCTCCTAGCTTGTAATTTGCGTTAACCATGTCTCAATCCATCCCTGCCTGACTGCCTGCCTGCCAATGATGCTGACGCCCTTAAACAATGTAAAATCAGTAGTGGTGCAACCAGCCAACAGTCTAAGGATGCCTGATTGTACCACACGCACACACCCCATACACCCCATACCCGCCACATCTAATCAATAAGCATACGATAGCTCTCTGTATCTTGTCTTGGTGTTGTTAACTTTTTGACGGTTTGTATCCGTTATCGAGGGGCTTCCTCACCCCTCCATTCTCAATTCACTTCACCTCTTACTTAGTCGATGACCCCCTAACCACACCAGCGCCCAGAACACCGGGCATCTTCTCTTGGCCCACATCGAACAGCAGTCCAATCGCGAAGGCGATGGCACCGACAAGGGCAATGGTAGACCCGGCAATAAGCCAGAACTGCATGCTGACGTCCTCCTTCTGGCACATGTTACCACCCCAGTGCACAGTCTTGTAGGCCTTGCCTGGGGCCCCAGGGCGGCTGTCCATAGTAGCCAGGCACTTGCAGACGAAGCAGCTAGCTCCGCCAGCCTCGGTACTACCATTCTTGCCTCCCCACTTGTCCACGCACGTGCCGTGGCCCGAGCAGTTGCCCGTCTGGTCAACGCAGCTCTTCTCCGAGGTAAAGCACTGCGGAATCGCCTTCTTAGCGGCGGTCTGCAGGTGACTGTTAGTCGGGCGGGAGAGGGGAGGCTGAGTCGGGGCGACGGCAGCGTTCGCGCCACGGACGCTATCGTCGACAATGACGGTCTCGGAGTTGAAGCGACGGCGGAGATCGGAGGAGGAGCCGGTGGCGGCTTTGACGCTCCAATGGTTGAGCTTGGAGGAACGGCTCGACTCGGGCATTAGGACGAGGACGGCCTCGAGGTCGCCGGAGGAGATGAACTTGTTGAGACGGTTCAGGTTGTCGACGAGAGTATCGAGGGCCTCGGGCGACTAATAAACAGAGGTCGAGTTGGTTATTGAACTAGCAAGGGGTGTAGAAGTGTTATCTGCTTGTAACGCACCTTCTGAATATCATACTTGACCACCGACGAGGAGCCCGTCCAGCAGTCTCCATTGACAGGGTTGATGGCAGAGGCCAGGTCGCACTGCTCCGGCGTAGCAATACCCAGGTTTTGGAAAAGCGACATCAGTCGATCATTGGCCACCTTGGATGGCGGATCTGAAATGGCGAAGGTGGCATGCTGGCTTGACTTGGCGAGCGAATCCCTCAAAGGCCCAGCATTCTCGGCAGTGACGCCTTCGAGGATGACAACTAGTTGTGATGGATCATTCGTCTCGGTCTGGGTGAAAAGAGGTGCCGGACTCTTGCCGTACTTTGCAATGAAGCTGATCGCGGCCTCGGTATCGATAGAGCTAGGGATGTCGCGAAGGTCGCTGCCGTAGTTGTCTCTAGATGCCTGTTGCGCAGGTTAGATCAGACTTAGGTAGGTATTTTACGCGCCGAGTTACGTGTGTTTGACTTGCCCTCTGGAGAAGGATATGGCGAACGACTTCTTTTGGTAGCCGGGGTACTTCGCGGGATGATTGTTCTTGTTGTTGCTTGGAATCAAGGATGAAGACATCGGCACTCTGCTGTGACGCAGCAGCAGCAAGCCCAGAGAGAGCTGCCAAAGTTATACTGGTGAGGAACCTCATATTTGAGAACAGCCGAATGGTCGATGCGGCCGGTGATAAATGTTGGATGAGGAGTGTCCCAGTGACGTTTGTAAAGTCGCTGGCGGAGACACAATGGACTGGAAGTCGGAGTTGGATGGACCTAAGGTAGCTTGCCGAATGAATGATGAATCCCGTCCGGGCCCCACTGCCACAAGTTCCCCAGCAGCCCAGCCTGGGCTGACATGAATGCGCCCACTAAATTGCAGTGGTCATCGCTGCCATTGGTACCACTAGAGGTAGAGTAGCCCATCCGTCCACTGGGAAGCACGACCGTGACAGCTGCCCTCAACTGGCTACTACCTACCTCTAACGCTATGTGGAGGACCGACGCCGGGATGTCAGTCGAGTACCTGCCAGACGGTACAGTACCTGTACAAAACGGGTAGAGTACAGTAGCACATTACCCTAACGCACTGTTGGTATCGTTGGACCAGCGTGCAAAAAGGGAACAGCAGTTTGCACTGCGGCATCCAACATCTGAACCAAACAACTGAAGCGTCTCTGAACCGCTGGCAGGGAGAGGCATATGATGCTTACCTCTAGAAGGCCCTCGAACCTCGCACTGTGATCCTACCCCATCTTCGTTCTGCCGGAATTCGAGGCGCGACCAGACCCCGGAACTACTAGTAGCCTGGTCGCGGTCTTCAACTTCCATCTCTCAGATTGGCTTTCTGTCCCGCTGTCGCAATCGTCACAAGCCTACGAACCCATTCTCGACATCGTCTGCCGCCCGCTCCCTTCCAGTACGGGAACCCCCCCTCAGCAGGCTTACATATCTGCGCGCCTTTACCTGTCCTCGGAGTCCCACATCCCGAACCCGCAACGAGCTACTAGCGAAGCCGAGCACAGTCAAGCCCGAGGCCGTTTCGCCGTTCTTTTCTCATATTTGATTTTTTCGGCGCATACGAGCGGCCGCGACCTTTGATCCTTCCAACTCTTCGGCCGCCGGCTGGGCGTGCCACAGTCATCCAACATGGCATCGCGCCTCTTCCGACCGATGAGGTCACTCATGGCCTCCCGAAATTTATCAAAATACATGGTACATGGGCAGCCGATTGTTGTACAAGGAGTACGGATCAGGCATGGCTCCTTCAGAAGGTAATACCTTTGGCAATCCCAGATGGCCTGGGTATGTCGTGCTGACATGGGTACTTTTTGGCAGGCGAATCTTCCGGACCCTGGCCATGGGTATTACCATATACGTGTGCGCCGATTACTACGACAGGAAAGTGCTAGGGATGCTTTCGAACGCCTTGGATGATCTCGACGGCGACCGTGGCCATGGTGAAGAGGAGGATGACGAAGAAGAGGATTACGTCTTCATCCCCTTTCCCCTAACGGAGCAAAAACTCAAGCCAGAGCCATACTCGGCACGCAGTCCGGAGTGGAAAGAGTTCGTCAAGTTCGCACAAGATCAGAAACGGATACAGCAAGTTCAGGGTTAGTAGCAGCGACCATACGAATCTGGTTGCAAGGATATGGAGACTAACATTGCACACAGAGGATATCGCCAGCCTGGTCTTGAAGATGCTCAAGAATCAGCGAATCTTGACAAACTATGTTGGACCAGAAATGAATGTCAAAAAAGCATGGCTCCAGGCATTTTATCCTTTGGTCGCACCTCCCGAATACGAACGTTACGGGTAAGTCTCAGACCAAATCCCATGCGCGCTCGAGTCGAGCTGACACTTTTCGTTTGGATGGCAGAATCATGATTACGCCTTATGAAATCGGATGGGCTAGTATATCGATGGAGTCGCCACAGGTAAAAAAAGCTGAGCGGTTGTTCTGGCCTAAGCCTGTTGCGTTGTCGCTATGGGCCGTCGCTACCACCCTTGCGAAGAAGAAAGCGATGGAGGTTTCGCAGTTTTTCGGTCTTTCGGGTCTTTTCACCCCTTCGGAGCCCCCGGTGCAACGAGCTCAGGGAACCGGAACAACTGGACTGCCTTCGACGGTCACTGGTGACGTTCAGAGAATGATGGACCACATCCGACGACAGGCAACACAACGACCGGAGGATGTGCAGGACCCTGGTGCCCTGGTCTCGGCAAGGAGTATGGATTCCGACGCTGCTGCGCAGAACAAGGGGATACTTACAACCATGAATCGACCCCCTCCCAGCAAAGAGCCGCCCAAGGCCGGCGAAGAGAAAAAGGATCAGGAATGGGCTTTGGCTCAGCTACGGGAATTCATCGGGCTCAGCCCATGGGAGATATTCACCAAGACGTACAGGAAGGTGTGGAAACCAATTCGACCTGATCCACCTCGCGGGTCGATGGCCTTTGCCGGTATGATCGAATTTGAGACGAAGAAGCATTGGTTAACAGCATACGTCACGGCTTGGTACAACCCAGGGACGCGAACTTTCGACCCCAACAACTTTACGATTACTGTCACGAGGTTGACGAACAAGCAAGTCCACCCCTTGGTCCGTTAACACAAGATGTTGTGTTGCGATACAATGGCAGAGGAGGTCTTTGTTTCGATGGGAGCCTTCTTCTCAGTTCTTTGATTTCTTTATATCAGCATGCTGGAGTGTAGCATTGTCATGGGACGGCGTTACGTGGAATAGGCTTCGATAAAAGCATGGCAATTTGACAAGTTGTGTTGGTCAGCTTGGTAAAATTGTACAGAGCGGGCAGACTAGGGGTTTGAGTTTCGGAAGAGATACCACAATAGACACCAGGAGTGGTAGTGCTTGGGATATGGATTTCAACAATGAATCACATAGTATTCCTCAGCCTATCAATTGAATAATCAAACGCGCCGAGTGTCTTGAGCGCTGTCGAGCATTGCTGTGTGTCATGTTTTGCGTGGCTCGGGGCCCGGAAGCCGGGCTTGGCGATCATCACAAGTAGTAACGGAATGCCAAGACCCGGGCTCGCTGCCAAGGCCGGATCCTTACCTCCAGCGCCGAGAGCTGTTTTCTACACTATACCACAACGCACTTCGGCTTGGTCCGGCCTCTTCTTTACAGCTTCTCGCATCATCTAACATCTACTTTGGGGATGTCAGAATTCTTTCTCGGCTATATCATAGTATGAACATTGCCCGTAGACGGATCGTCTAGTAAGACTCGAGTGTCTGATAGCGTAATTGTCGTTCATGCCGGGCCGGGGCCATCTGCCACCTTTGGAGGGCCGAACCAACACTCAACACTCTCCAATAAAAGCTCTTGCAAAAACGATTACGATATTTGTGATTTTAGAATGCTTCAAGATTGTGAAAGAGAAGTCTCATAAACTTACGGGAAACATACAACGTTTCAAACGCAGGAGTTCTCCGTTGCCTGTTTCGCGGTTACGATGTTAGTGGTATTGATGGGAAAATGTGCACGTTTTATGACCGTTTAGAAATGGATGACGGCGTTGTTCTTATTTGGCAGACCTGAGTCTGCCCGGCGAAGGTGTGTGTAATTTGTAGAAATTACATTTCCTTATTGATGATTTCTGTTGATTCCTTGTGGTGATGCGCAGCATGTGGCACTCCAAGCGTCTACCATAGTTCACATTGTAGAGTCAACTAGTTGACATATCAACTATATGATACGGAATTAAAGGTTGAATGTCCGCTTAGGGTGTGATTATAGTACAGTTGAATATCAGCCGCGATCGCTTCAAATGGGTGGGAAGGGCGGGGACAGCCGATCCGGGCTGTTAGCGTTCTAGACAAAGCGCTTCAAGGATGAACGAAGTCTATTTTCGGTGGGTGTGAGAATAGCGAGAGAGTTAGTTGTTGGATGATTTGCGAGTTTCTGTGGTTCCTAGTGGACCAAGTTCTGTTAAGCATGGGTATGAAATGAAAAGGTACAATATCTCATCTCAGTCTCAAGGAACTCGTTTGCTCCCATATTCAGACGTATCGTAGAAGTCCGCTGCTGTAACTTGAGCTGAGCTGGTTGAATCAAGCACTTGAGTATGGTACTGAAAGCCTTTCTCAGTAGATCCCTTGATCGATTACGAGTTCTTTTCGCGGCAACTCTTCAAAGTCGTCTGTTGTTTTGAGGTCAAGTAGTACTCGTACCTGATTAAAAACATTGGATGCCCGAGAACCCACGGCCCTGCATCAACATGGACTGAGCTTTATTTCAGGGCCGTTAAACGGTACTTGCGTGCTGTTATCTGTTGCGGTATGCATGGGAGTTACTCGGATCATCTGTGCACAATCGTGCATACCTAAGCCCCAAGGCGTTCGCCCAAGCTCCTGTTACGAACAGACCGCTTCCCAAACATCTAGACCTAGTCTCCAAACACTTGCAGCTCGTCTGCCCCATGGGGCGTTGTTTCATGGCATGTGCGTCTAAGCAGATCGCCATTCAAGCGCGTTACAAAACTGTGCAAGATAACTTCATGGCAGGGATCCCTATACAAAACTTTACGTCGTTGCTGGCCTCTGTTCTCTTTTCTCAAATCATATCACATCTAATTACCTTTATGTCTTCCCATTAGGTGTCTATTCGAAGTGGCGATGAAACACCACCCCAAACGCAAAGTCCGTGGCCGATCATGCCTGGGCAAATAGAACACCAAAAGCAACTGTTTACTATCTCGATCCAAAATAACCTTCGCCGCACTGACTCTCCCATTGTTGCCTCTCCATTCAATCTCTCAACTGTCCAGTCACTAAGTTTCCCTTCCCAAACAGTCTACATGGTAGCTGGCTACCTCAAACTGGTTCTGCTATAACCTGGGGTGTTTTCCTTGTATATATAATCCCATATCGTTTCATATCGATCATTTCCCATGTTCAAACTTTCATCGCCGTACGAGCCACTCAGCCTATAGTACCTCCGCCGAGGTCCTAGAGCCAGCAAATTGGTCGATACTAGAGCTCACAATGGCATTGTCTGTGGACGACAAGCGACCAGTCGTGGTCGATGCTCAGAGGCTCTCCACATCTTGGGAGAACCGCGGTACGATACATACTCTGAGTGACGACAACAACAGCAACAACACCAACCAACCAGAAACAGCCGTACCAGACCCAACACCAGATCCGCCTACTATCGAGCCACCAAGTGCTACAAAACCTGACCAGTCGAATTTCTGGCACTTGAAGAGTCCTCAACCTCCTACTTCTCCCTTTTCATATCGGCCAAAACATGAGAGGACAGAAAGCACAGAGAGTACAGCAAGCCAATCCACTCAAGCCTCAAGCAGCACCGAAGTAGACGAGAAGTTCGAGGGCCAAGGCAAATCAGACAAAGCATCAGCGACGACGTCAGTAACTCAGATTGAAGGCATCAACAGCTCAGGCCTACCAGAACCGCCCTATCATGTTTTCACCAAAAAGGAAAAATGGCTGGTCACGGGCATCATCGCAGTGGCGGGTCTCTTCTCTCCTCTCTCCAGCAATATCTACTTTCCGGCCTTGGGGGCCATTGCCAATGTTAGTCGCCCGTGTGAGCAGAAGAAGGGTTCCAAGAGAGGTAGAGAGCATCGCTAACCTACTCTCAGTCTATCCACATCGACATCGCGCTTGTATCCTTGACTGTAACCATCTACATGGCAGTGCAAGCGTTTGCCCCCTCCTTCTGGGGTCCCCTAAGCGACACGTGCGGACGCCGTGTCACTTTCATCGGGACCTTTGTTGTTTTCCTCATTGCCAACATTGCATTGGCTTTCAGCAAGAATTTTGCCATGTTGATGGTATTTCGAGCTATTCAGGCATTTGGTAGTGCTGCTACCATTTCTGTCGGTACGTCAGACTCGTCGTTTTTCCTATTTTCGCCGAAGATCAAGCATTAACTGTGTCCGCTTAATTAGGAGGAGGTGTTCTTGGTGATATTACGACAGCAAAGGAGCGTGGCGGCTATATGGCAGGGTTTAGCGCAGGTGAGTCCAATCCGTATCGATGTGGTTGAGAAGGAAAGGGCATGACTGACAAATTTCCCATTCATCAGTCCGCATGTTTGGTCTATCCATGGGCCCAGTCATCGGAGGCATCATTACTGAGTATCTCGGCTTCCACGCAATTTTCTGGTTTCTCTTTGTTCTTGGTAGCATTACGCTGGGAGCGATCTTGCTTTTCCTCCCGGAAACCCTCCGCCGAGTAGCCGAGAACGGCACCGTCCCACTCAAGGGCATTCACCGTCCTTTCTTCGACCGTCAGCTCCGGCAGCGCTACTGGATAGAAAGGGACGCCACTCGGGAAGAAGACGACATCACCGCTCCCCCACCCAAGCTGACCTGCTCTACTCTCTTCGCCTCCTTCCGCTTCATGGCCGAAAAGGACGTCATCGTCACCCTCTTCTTCGGCGCCATCGTCTACACAGTCTGGAGCATGGTGACCTCCTCCACCACGGCCCTATTCCAGCCGCGCTTCGGCCTCGGTGACCTGCAAACCGGTCTGATCTTCATCCCCAACGGCATCGGCTGCATCTGCGGTTCCTTGCTCTCGGGCAAGATCATGAACCGCGATTATAAGATCGTCGAGACCGATTACCGCGCCTCCCACCACCTCTCGAGCTCCGTCGAGATCAACCGCAAGAAGCTGGCCGACTTCCCCATCTCGCGCGCCCGTCTGCGTTCGTCGCTGTACTTTGTCATTCCTTTTATCATTTGCGTCGCGGGATACGGATTTGCCATCACCAGCCCTCGCCTCGGCACTGAAAAGAAGGCAATGGCCCTGCCCCTGGTCTTGCAGTTCTTCATCGCCTTCACCCAGATGGGCTTGTTCAATCTGAACAGCACCCTTATGGTGGACCTCTACCCAGGAGCGAGCGCGAGCGCGTCGGCGGTCAATAACCTTGTGAGGTGTCTGATTGGCGCTGTTGGCGTCGCGCTGGTACAGTTCATCATTGACGCGATTGGCGCGGGATTGACGTTCCTTCTTCTTGCTATTGTCACTGCAGCTTTTACACCATTGCTTTGGCTAGAGTGGAGGTTTGGGGAGCGCTGGCGAAGAGAGCGGGTGGAAAGGCTAGAGAGGGAGAAGGCGGAGAAGAGAGCGGCTGAGGGTGGGGAGGCTGGTCAGGCGTAGAGAGCTGTAAGAAGCTGGTCGAGTCTCTGAGAGGTTGGTGGTTGTCGTGGTCATTCTATCTCTCGTATGATCGGTTTGTATTTTGGACGGCTGGACGGACGACGTTGACCGTTTTGGGTAGAGTTTGGAGCAAAGGAGCTGGTCTCTCTGGTTATCGCTGGTTTCTGCTGTATTTGTATCAGCTATTGAAGCGTTCACGCAAGCAGTTGACAGTCTTGGGATTTGAAGGGTTAATGGAACCCGGGGGCGTTGGTACATTTTGCTAGAGATAGACTAGAGCTGGAAAGCCCGATTGTTAAAGTGGGCTGGATACCATGGCGGTGACGGATAGACAAAAGTCGTTTGAACGACTCGCGATTGAATAGAGGTAATCGGATCTGGCGTCAAGCAGAACTGTTCAGCATTGCTTAGTTCCAAGTTGTGATTCCTGCCCGCCGATTCCAGTGTCGACTGCCTCGCCCTCACGTGCTGTCATGGTGTCCGGATTGGTGGAGAATGCTATGATTACTGCGGAGGCCATGCAAACTTGAATGGTTGGTCAGTGCTTCCCTCTCCTCTCCTTCTGTCAGTGCAGTGCAAGAGCCTACCTCTAGTCATACTACGAGCCAGGTTCTCGAATTCGGAAGGAGCACCTCTTCGTTCTTGTTGTGGCCTTGATCACCACTTCCACAACCTGGTCCGGTGAAGGTCCCAGGTCAGGTTCCAGCTTCGCCTCTCTGGCGGTGTCCAGTTTCCATTACCCGAGAGCTTTCGACATTCCATCCCATCACAAAATTTCAGCCCTTGAAATCGCGGTGTTTTTGTCGAACGAGTTCGATCCCGTTTGTTTACTCCCCTTCCCTTTTGGGACACAGAGTGGGGCATTTGCATGGGGTTTGACGGTTCTTGGCAGGGGTGCGAGTGGTCCCATTGGTTCAAGTGGTCTGGACCGCGGCGACAGCCAACATGGGATGGCAAAAGAGCTTTCATTCACTCGACGATTGTTGGTCGTAGGTTTATAATTGGCAATTGACATGACTATTTGGACATTCTTGGAAAGTCATAGCATCTGTATTGGGGTTGATGAGAGCTCCTTAGACAGAAGATGATAGTAGGTTGCCGACTGAACTTGATAGGTAGAGGTATCTAAGGATGGTTGAACTTCGCAGGATCAGGTTGCGACATGGGACACTCGGGCATCATTTTTGCAAAAGAACTCCAAGAATAGAAATATCAGTGTGTATAGGTATAAGTTCTATTGTCTGGCATTTCCAGATCTTGATATGAGATTGAGGGTGGTTGTTCTTGAGACCATCGAGATGCGCGGCGTCCGAGTTTCCGTCCGTGCCGCTGTCCAGGCGTCAGGAACAAAGGCGACCTCAATCTTCTTTCAGCATTGTTGTCGCGGCTGTCACGAGGTTTTCTTTGTGCAGTCTATAATCTGCGTACAATTTCATTGATCAATGCTTTGTGATGCATAAAGGGTTGATGTCCCGTTAGTGACAACGGCAACGAACAACATCTCGAGGTTGGACTTCTGCCGCTTTTCGTGGGTTTGTCCACATCAAGTACTCAACCAAGGCTGTTCGTAGATTGTTCGTCTTGTTCAAAAGAACGTTTGTCCTGTTTCATTATGGCTGTTCTGGGCTGTTCTTTTGTCTGCTATGGTTGTTCGTGGGACAGCAGACCTGGACGGACCTTGGCGAAAGCCTCGTCCGATATCACATTTTAGAAGAACTATACAGATTCTCCATGAATGAACAGCTTCTATGTTTGCTCCGTCTTAAATGGGCTGTTCAGTATGGGATGACAGCAACCTCCAACCTGTACGATGAACAGCTGGGCAATCTGGGACTGTTCACGCAGCATAACCAGAACAGCCAACCTGAACCGACCTGAACTCGGCTGTTCGCAGGTTGAGAACACTAAAACACTGTTCACTCCTGGCGACCTTGAAAGGTGACTGTCGAGATCTGAGGTCGCATAAAAGTCGTCCGCCGCACCCAAGAGCTGATCCATTTTGCTTCCTCCCAAAACTGCTTCGACAGACAATCGTCAGACGACCAAAGTCAATCGACACTCTGCGATCTCAAGGGACCTCAAGCAACCCACAACAACTTCTCAGTAAGTATACCATCCGCACCCATCTTAGGAGGCATCAAGTACTTACCCATTCTCAATAGTCAATCATCGCAACAATCTCCACCAACGACGACACTTCTTGATCGACATCATGTCACCCACACACATTCCACCTACCCAAAAGGGTAACCCTCTCTCGCCCTTATCGTGGCTCAAGCAAGCTTCCTTCAACATCTTGTGCATGGGTCTCGTCGTTGGCTTCATCCACTCTGGCATCAAGAATCTTTCCAAGGGTGAAAAGGTCCTCTACTACTTCCTCGCTCTCTTCATCTGGCGTTATCTTCGCTTTTGCATCAACATCATCGGCTTCTGGACCTACAAAGCTGCCCCCATGCCCAAGAGCAACGCCAACTACCACCCCGGTCGCGATGTCACCGTCGTCATTCCCACGGTCGATCCCCTCGGTGTCGACTTCCATGAGTGCCTCACTAGCTGCGCTCGCAACGGCCCCCGCAAGATCATCATTGTCACTGCCGGAGAAGATCTGTATGAGAAGACACTCGGCGCTGTAGCTCCCGTCATGGATGAGTTTCCTCTTGTCAACTTTCTGGTCACCCGTACAGAGATCGCCAACAAGCGCAAACAAGTTGCCCACGTCATCCGCTACATCAACACCCCGATCACAGTCCTTGTCGACGACCACGTCTTCTGGAACTCTCCCGACCTTCTCAAGTCCCTGCTTGCCCCCTTCGAAGACAACCAAGTTGGTATTGTTGGTACCAATAAGCGGGTCAGACGTCTCGAAGGTCTTTCTGTCTGGCGCCGCTTCTGGAACATGCTCGGTTGCCTGTACCTCGACCGTCACAACTTTGAGATCCGCGCCACTAACGCCATTGACGGTGGTGTCTTTGTCGTTTCCGGTCGCACAGTTGGCATTCGCACTTGCATTCTCGAAGACAAGCAATTCCAGGCCGGCTACCTCCACGAGATGTTCTTCTTCGGTCTTCTCGGACCTCTCAACCCCGACGACGACAACTATATCGCCCGCTACATGGTTACCAACGGTTGGAAACTCAGGATTCAGTATACCAACGACGCAGAGATCGAGACCACCGTCGGTGTCGGCGAGCCTGTCCACACCAAGTTTCTCGGTCAGTGCCGCCGTTGGGCTAGATCAACTTGGAGGTCCAACGCCAGCAGCCTCTTCACCGAAGGCACTGTCTGGGCCACTCAGCCTTACTGCGTCTACGCCGTCTACCTGACCAGCTTCACCAACTTTGCGCTCTTCACCGATGCCGCCCTGGTTTACCTCTTCACCCAGTCTTCCTGGTACTTCGACGCCGCGGAGCCCAAGTACGCCCTCGCCGCTCTTCTCTCCTGGATTATCTTCACCAAGACCATCAAGGTCTTCCGCTACTTTTCGACCTATCCTCAAGACATCTGGCTCTTCCCCGCCTACGTCCTCTTTGCCTACTTCCACTCTTTCATCAAGCTCTGGGCCCTCATCACCTTCTATGACCACGCCTGGTCCGGCCGCAACCTCGCCGCTTTGAACAAGGGCGAGAAGAAGGACGACGCCAAGGAGCTGCCTCCTCAGGGCCTCTGCGACGACGGAGATATTAGCGACTTGGACATTGGTCCTTCCGAATCTCCAGTTCTCTTGAAGCCCATGGCCCCCAAGGGGTCCCAGTCTGCCACTATCACCAAGGCCTAAGCTAGGAGGAGGACTTGTGCAAAGAAAAAGAATTGAAAACAAGCATAAAACAGGGCGAAAAACATCAAAACAATCACCAAAACAGAATTTGCATTTTCGGGGCGTCACGGATCGGAATAACAAGAGAGAACAGGAAAAAGCATCATAGAGATCAGTATCACTGCACTACAACGGCATTCAGAATCTGCTTTTCATGGCGCACAAGAGGACAACAGGACATCAGGACATCAGGACAACAGGACAAGGGGACAACAGGACGGAAAGTTAAGGTTCATTGTACGATACCCCCCTCTGCTGGTTTCTTCGGTTCTCGGTTTTCGGTTTTCGGTCATTGGGCGAATGGGTTCTGCATTAATTCATTGCTTGAGGTATGAGATACTCTACAACAACATACCCGACGAAGAGCTGGCTCTTGAGGAAGGATGGATGGACAAAATCGGCTGGGGAGATGAATGGTTAGGAGGACGAGAACATGATGGTAATACGCTGGGATAATAGTAGAAGGGAGGGGAGGAGGAGATACGAAGTCAAGCATTGGCAGATAATATATGCTTGATCCAAAAACTGTGCTCGCTATGATCATGCAAAAGTGATGTGAAATGTTGAGAATTGCCTGTGACTTGACGTGACGCCTTTGGGCCTGAAGTACGGAAGCTGCTATGGTGCCTTGCATCTGCCTGCCGTGCTTGTGAACGGGTGTGAACCATGGACACTCAGTCGTACCTACCTCTATCTTGAAAGTTGATCGTTCGTCCTGCTATAAACTTCGGCGAAACAACTTTAAAAGTTAAGATCGACTGACAATGTATATAGTATCTTATTGTTGAACCGTGGAAACTACTTGGTACCGATTATTCCAGGATGGACATGCCGTTTGCAATCGAACGCATTCGTCCATGTCGCAGCTCTTCGGGTATGCAATCGCAGTAAGCGCTCATGACTTGTGTTGTCCATTTTCATTGTCTCAAGACCTGGACAACCTTTTCATACGGTACTGGACTGTATATCACCTTATCTTGTCATTCTCGCGGATCCATGGCGTAGACGTAACCTCGGTGCAAGACAAAAGTCATAACCACCGTCAACATATGGTTGATCAAACCCGCAAAAGTAAACCTCAAGGCACGACCAAATATCCGCATACTTGGGGGGCTCTGGGCGCCATGGCTTCCTTTCCCCCTTCTTTTTACCGTCTAAAGAGGGGGCGCGGAAATTTTGGGACAGGATTTTCAGTTGGGACACATCAGGAATGTTGGCGTTTCCTATAGAAAAGTGTTAGCGAAGGGACTTCAGTTAGCCATTCCACTACGGAACCTTTTTCTCAAATTCTCACAAAAAAAATAAGAAGCAAAAGGACACATGACACAGGGTTTCCCTGTTGAGGGAAGCAGCACCCGTTGAAGGAAGTAACTACCTCTGCGATGCCTTTTGACATCCAACACGACCTGTTGTTTCACAGGACAACGAAGCATTAGTGGCGGTTGTATATACCCGATAAATGCGTCAAGGACATGCTAGAGATGGTTCACGATTCGAAGCATCATTCCCGATATGATAGTCAAAGACTTGGCCTTAGGGATTACGTCGAGCATTGCCCAGAATGCTTGGAGAACGCTACATCAAAAAAGAGATCCCTCGGTGAAATTGAATCCCATTAACACACTACCTATCCCCGGGTATCTGATTACGATCAATTTCGTTATCGTTCTACCCGCGTGTCTTGAGAGTAGGGTATTCAAAGCCCCTGAAGGGGGCTCTGATGTACCTAGAGGTAATTATAGCCGTCAGTGGCAAGCACGACAAGCGCACGCTGTGTATTTCGGGCCAGACAATTCGGACAGCAAAACGATAAAGGGAGGCTCTAGCCACCTATCTACTAGTATTATTGTACGATTGGGACTTGCCTTCCGTCATCATCTCTGATAGAAACCCCGTGTCGACATATTTAGAAAAGCGGTCTCATCGTCAACCACGTTTGGCAGCTTAGTGCACACTAAACATAACAACATTTAGTGACCAAGATACATTCGGACTATTTTTGAAAAGGTTCCGTAGTGCAATGGCTAACTAAAGTCCCTTCGCTAACACTTTTCTATAGGAAACGCCAAGATTCCTGATGTGTCCCAACTTCAAATCCTGTCCCAAAATTTCCGCGCCCCCTCTTTAGAGGGTAAAAAGAAGGGGGAAAGGAAGCCGTGGCGCCCAGAGCCCCCCAAGTATAGATGGATTTTTTTTTTTTTTGGTGAATGAGACGTGAAGTGAGAAAAAAGGAAAAAAACGGAAAAAAGAAGTGCCCAATAACAGGATTGAACTGTTGACCTTCGCATGGACTTGATATCAGAAATCTGATATTAGTACGACGCTCTAACCAGCTGAGCTAATCGGGCTTAGCTTGATTGTTGTAAAACATATGAATGGTAGCAATTATATTCTCATCGTCATCCACGGTCCCCGAATGTCGCGGATGCTCCCGTGAGTGTATAGACACCCTCGTCCCTGACAAAAAGGGTAGCACTTTTTCTGGTGCTACATGAACTATCAGCACAAATGAAGGTGCCTACGTTTTTATAGTTTGCGAGAATGTCACAGGGTAAGATCTGTTAACATTGGCTAATAGTGTGCATTACTTGTTCTGCCTTGCAAGCAGAACATAGTCCATCTTTTGCCTTTGGCGACCTCGGCATATGCACCCTTGGCCTGTCATAGAGACACCCTCGTCCGAGATCAGTAGATGAAACCAACCTATAGGTTAGGTGAACTAGTCCGCTACCGCTCGTTAAGATAAGAAAAGGCCGTTGCAAAACTGTAATAGGCATTGCAATAATTCGAAAAGACATCGGATAGCGTCCCATTTGGATATTTCTACTCGGCAATTACCTACCACTCCAGACCAGAGGTGTAACAGAGACACTTGGATGCGTAGTAGGAGTATACCCAAGGCATAATGTCATAGGTCTCAACTGTTTTGTCCAGGACGAGCTAATGTACAGGTAGTTTCATCGTTCTCTTGCACTATCACCGCCGTAGTCATCGCCCATCGCCATCGCTCATCGTTATCACTCATTACACTCCCAGGTATAATTTCGATCACGTTTACTTCAGTTTCCCAAGTTGATAGCGTCATGTGTATCGCAGATTCAATTGCCCCAACAATAGCGACGACGACAGCGACAACGATAGCGACGACGGCCAGCACACAAGGTGGTAAACTTGGTACCTAGGTACCTTGTCTTGGACCTGGGCGGGCGACGGGCGATAACTGAGGGAAGGAGCAGGCCCACTAGCGCCCGCGGCTGCATAAACCTTAAATTTACTATGGGCCCGACGGGTAAGGTAACCAGAGATCATGGACATCAACCGGGCACGCCTCAGATATATCTCAACGTTGAAAACAGGCGGATTGCTCGTTAACGTCTGAAACAGTGGTGAAGGAGAGAACTGACACAATCGTTTGTAGGGATGAACTCGTCATACATTATCATTACTGCGAAAATACGTAAAAATGAACTTTTCAACACTGGCCGGCCGGGCATGCTATACTGGAGCCATATTTCGACCCGTCCACGCCGGCGAGGGTCAGTATTGCACCAACCACGCCCCCCAAGCCCTCTCCGCTGATCATACTTTGAAACACGAGCTTGTTAGCATGGAGTTGCGTTGAATGGTGAGCGGATAGTGTAGGACTAAGAAGAAAACTTACCCGGCAGCGAGAGCATAGCCGTAGAGATCCCAGGTCCTCATGCTGTACTTCCTCCAGAGAGCGGCAATGATGGCACCGAGAAGGGCGGCGTTGGCAAACACGGGGGCGGGAATGACCCAAGAAAGGGCGATGGCGCCCCAGTTGGGAAGCCACTCGCGCCAACTTTCGCGCTCACCGACAAGGTAGTAGTGACGGACAATGACCTGGATGATGGAGACAACGCCCATGACGATGGCGAAAATACCGGAAGAGAGAGGAATCTTGACCGTCGGATCGGTGACAGCTCGAGCGACGGCAGCCCAAGCGGACACGGAGGGGATTTGGAACGCGCAATTAGTGTCTGCAAAATTGGGATCGTAGATGCAAGGGTAGGCCTTGGTGAATAGCACAAAGAGTCCCGGGGCGAGCCAGACGGCAACAAAGGTACCAATGGCCTGGGCGATCCACTGCTTGAGCGGGGGGGTGCCGAGGAGGAAACCGGTACGAAAATCGGACACGAGGGCGTTGGCAACGTCAGCACCACCGGAAGCAAGGCCACCGGCAGCCAAGTTGATCTTCTGAGCGTGCTGGATGCTGAAGCCAGAATTCCGGGTGGCACCACCAAAAATGAGCTGCGAGGCTTTGGAGGCGGCGGTGAGAGGGGCGGAATCGGTGACAGCACCGATCTGGATGGCAAGGAATGAAAAGAGGAAGGCAAGAATGGCGGCAAGGATGGTGAGACCCGGGTGCATGTCCCACTGAAAGTGGAAGATGATCATGGCAATGACCATGGAGACGATAAGGCCGACAATCCAGTGCCAGTGCTTCACCTGCTCGTTCGCTTTGGCGGGATCCTCCACTTCCTCACCAGTCCGGACAACCTTGGCGGCTTGCTTAGAAAAGAAACTGTTGGTCTTGCCGCGGGCGACAAGGGTGTCGTTGATGCTAACGCAAGTCTGCTGCCACGAGGACTTCAAGCCGAACCAGATGACCTTGTACTGGACGAGGAGCTCAGCCATGGAGGAGCAGACCATGACCATGACACCGGGCCACAAGAGCCAGTAACGAGGCGAGGGGGTGACCTTGCCGAGGTTCTGGAGGGAGAAGAAGTTGTAGAGGCTGTCCCAGTGGGGGTCGTCGGGGTAGGATTGAGTGCCGATGCACTCGCCGTAGTGAACCAAGACGGGACCAATAATACCCCAAGCCATGAACGAGCCAGCGAACATACTGATAGCAGGGTTAAGACCAATCAAGATACCGGAGCCAATGAAGGCGGGAGTCCATTCAAAGTACCAACCCCACGACTCAATGTTCAAGGCCCAGCTCTTGTAGCCTGACCAGATGTGAATCCAGGTGAAAACGTGCCAATCGTAAAGGATACCAATGGCATAATACGAGCCAATACGGTGAGCCAGAGCGGCACCGAAGGCAAGACCCAAGCACTTGAGCTTCTTCATGGCCTCGATGCTGCCAGCCGCACCAGCGTGCATGGAGCGGATGGTCAAGGCGACGGCAGTCGGCGTAGGGAAGATGAGCTTGAGCTCACGGGCGACCTGAACGACGAAGAACTTGCGAAGAGGGGTGACGTAGAAGAGACCTAGGAAGGAGCAGACCAGGGTAATGGTGAAGATGGCACCAATGTCCTTCTGGGGAGTGGCGTTCTCACCCATGGCTCTAAGTTGGTACATGGCGGGGATACCGGCGACGAAGATACCAGAGATACCACCAGCACCGGTAGCAGCGGCCTGAATGATGGAGTTTTCCTGGGGACCAAAGGCACCACCGATGATGGGAACCTGGCCGGACTTGGACATCATCTTGATGATACCATAACCGAAAATAGCACCGAACATGTTGGCGCTGAAGGTGAAACCGGTCTTGAGGCCTGCATGTGGATTATTTGGTTAGAGATAAGAGTTTTTGAGACAATCGAAGCTCGTAATCGAATTCACGTGAAAAGGGAAAACTCACCAAGATAGAGGTTGGAAGCGCTGACAAGACAGCCCAAGACGATACCGGTAACAACGGCACGGATGGTCAGTGGGTTCTCTTCATGGACGACTGAAGCGTCCATCTTTAGGGGAGCAAAGAGATCCTCTTCCTCGATCTCTCCAGTGCTCTCAACCTCAACCGACACTTTCTCCTTGACATCGCTGGCATTCTCGTAGGCGGGTGTGCTCTCGGAGAAAGGGCGGACGTTCGCCGCCGAAGCGTCGAACGACTTCTTTTCCTCCAGGATGGCCATGTTTCCTATTCGGTGGGGAGGAATAGGTGGAGGTCCGTTGGGAAGTTGTGAGCCAAAGGTCACAACGTAGTCGACTTGTGGTGGGACACAGGAGAAGAAAGAGACGGGGCCGGAAAATGGTGGAGGGGAGGGCGGCCCCAGGTTGATATTTATCAGTTGACGGTGCCACCATGGCTATGACTGCAACGGTGATTTCTCCTTTCTTCTGCAAGTTAGACAGTTGCTCTTTTTGTCTGGTGCATCCGGAGTACCCCTGCCTGGTGTGGGCGGCCAAGAAGCTAGGGCAAATTCTGGCCGTTAGGTGTGTAACTGTACCTGCCAGGACCATGTACACCATCCATACCTCTACGATCCAATACGGTTCTGTTTGTTAGCTCAGTACTCTCAAAGTGATATCTTCAGACTCGTCCCAAACGCTGCGGGAACACTATAAGACGCCTAGATACCAACCCAAAGACACATGATCAGTATTAAAATGTTGAAAGAAAATGGGTAATTTGCATGAAGCACGCATAGCAAAGCTGACCATAAGTCTCGAGCTAACCAATCGTTTTGGTGTAAACCGTGCTAGCTCAGTAGATACTAGCCCGGCACATACATACATACATGACGATTGAAACTCACCTTCCATTCTTGTTCTACTATGTGCACATAACCAGAGCCTGTTCGACACCTAGACACGGGCTGCATCTCACTGGCTCAAGGTCTCGTGAGCGACTTGCCAGTGGCCCAGCTGGCCCAGAGAATCAGCAAAAGGTCAAAAGCTTCCAGTCCCCTTCCTCTCCCAAATCACGTCGATCCCCAAGGCGCTTGGAAGCTCGAGCTGCTTGTGCTCCCGTTCGCCACGTTGCTGGACCGGCATAGGCCGTGATAAGCAGCACAAAGATGACTCGGAACCTGGACCGCAACACCATGACAGACGGCGGGACCGCGGGATGGCATGGATGTGATAACATATGAGATGCCAATTTGCCCTGTCCTCAAAGAGCACCCACCCTTGAACCTCGATCCCCGCCTTGCTGCAACAGGGTCAGCAATGTTGCAAGGTCTCCCTGCTAGGCCTGCAAGTGCTGCAACCCACCTCTGCGACCCAGGTCCACCGTGTTGCCACGGTCGACGCCGGTCGTCTGACAGCCGCTGATTGGCTGGAGGATACACAAGGCATCCCAATTAGGCAGGTCGGATGTCGTGTGTGAAAGGGGCAATTGTTCGCCGTTTATGAGGCTAAGCCGATTCGCTTGCACCGCTGACAGCCTGGCCACCACTTTTGTCACTCTGTCTCCGAAACTTCATCGATGCATCAACAGGGCGCGGCAAAGGAAACCGATGGATGGGCTGCGGAAAACGTCGCCCGCATGATGGGGAGGCGGTATGCGAGCGTAACATTGGCATCTCGATGGCCATAACAGGTACGCACCTACATAGTACGCAAGAGATCAATCTACAACACGGCGAAAAATACCAGGAAGGGGCGCGATCTAGAATGACATCCATATTTGATCTGCGCAACCTCAATAAGTGAACGCCAAACCGGTGTCGGCTGAAATTCTTTTGATATCAAAAATCGCAACTCATTTTTCACCCACAAATCTGTGCGCCTTGGTAGGTTCCGAGCTTGGTTCGGTTCCCGGCAGGCTGATGAGCGTCAGTCGCGGGGGGCGGCGGTACGCGGGCGCGGGGTGCCTGCCGAAACACTGGCTGCCGAAAATCGACCACCACTTTTCAACCAGCAAACACATCTCTTTTGAATGACTCAATTATCACCGTTATGTTGGTTTGACTGAGAAATTCAATTCCTGTGTTCGGTAGCGACAACACTATCCACTCTCATTGGCATCGGACCCTCGATCTCGCAATCCTCACCGTCGACCCAAACCTCCAATGATTCATCTTTCCATTCCCCGCATTCGTGATGGCCTCCCCCTTCCCTGCCACCTCTTATTTTGGTTGGGAGCCTTCTGAGAGTCAGTCAAAACATTAGCCAATGTATCGCTTCTCTAGGGCCAACGGGTCTCGCAACCCAGCAGATCTTTGTCCAAAATGGCAGGTGCATGGTTTCGAGAAACAGCCGAGGGACGTCCATTCGCCAAGACAAAAAAGCACACTGCACCAGAGGCACACAACATCCCCACAGCAACCCTCGGACTACGAACCCGCCCACAAAAGTTAAGGTTACGCGAGGCCGAACAGGCACTGACCATATAATATCCACACACACAGACTCGGGCTAATGTTAAATTTCCCTTTAGTTCATTCTGTTCTGTGTCCTCGTGCGAGTCATTTATAACAAGAGCCTCAAGAGAGTTGCGTCCCCGAGTTCATGGAAGTCGATGCGGAGCCTCAGGGGGAATTGATTCCCAAAATCAAATGAACATGCTGTCGCACGGGACGGGAGGGCTAAGAGCAAAAAGAAAAAACATAGGAGTTTCCAGAGCATTGCCTGAGAACATCACGGCTCCCTGGTGGTTCTGGTACCGTACCGACTAGTGTAATCCAGGACATTGGTAAGGTACAGGGTAGATCCAAGTGCGAGCAACAGCTAGTTCGCAAAATGATCCCATCCAAACTCTTGGCCGCTTCTAGACAAGCAGGTCGTCAAACTACAGTTGGATCCTCAACATACAGTAATTACCCCTGTTCGTGCAACTAATCCGGGCTGGCACTCGAGTTGCAGTTAGAAGGCACTTGCATTTAGAGGTCTATGCCAAGACTTGACCAGAATTTGCACCAGAATCATGTAAAATCACCAAAATCTCCCAAAACAGACTAGAATTGAAGCTATTTATACAAATCAAGATTAGGGTAAGTACTTTCTTGACCCAAATCTACGTATTTACCCTTATAAAAGTCCAAAAGAGTAGTCTAGTAAGTACGTAATATAATATATACTTCCACCTTCTTCTTTATCCTTCTAAGTGCCTATACGTTATTAAAATTAAGTATATCCTTTTTAACTGCCTAATTGAGTAAATCCACTATATTTAGTACTGCCTCCTTAGTACTAATAATTGTAAGTAGGAGGAACTCTCGGTCGTCTTCCTCGTCTTCTTTAGTACGAGTATTACAAATTTTATTTAACTAATCCTTAATAATATACTCAAGTACCTCTTCAATATTAATTAGCTTACCGGGTATAACGTTCTCATCTACGGGATTTATAAAGTTAACCAGATCTATCCTCTCTTTAACCCTAATTATAGCCTTCTTAAAGACCTCATTAAAATTATCCGGCCTATTCTCGAGGTAACTACGAAGGTCTAAACTCTCCTTTAGACCCAAAATAGTAGACTTTTTCTAGCAATTAACAATAGTCTATCTCTTTACCCTCTTATACTAAGTACTTAATACCTAATTGAGGGTATACCGCAAATTTATTTCCTTAAGGGGGTTATAGCCGGCAAGTAAGCCTCTATCGCCAAGCTCGAGACATAGCCACTTAAGGTAGTAACAACGGTAGTATAACTTAAAGGTATTAATAATACCCTAATCTATTGGTTGATAAAGGGAAGTGACGTTAGGAGGCAAATATCTAATAGTAATATTAGAAGGGGGGGGCGCTAGAGTTAGACTAATTTAATAACTAGAAAAGTTATTAAGAATAAGGATAATCGGCTGATTAGGCTTTTTGCGGGCACAATAATTATAAAAGGATCTTAGCCATTCCACTATAATTGTACTAAAATGGCGAGAAAACTACAATAATAATAACAACTATACTACCGCAACCAAAGTAATGTATAAGGACTATAGTTCTTAGTTGTTTAATCTAGTAGAATAGTAGGTGATTTTTAAGCCTTTCCAAATAGTTGAGATAGGAGGCATTAAGCTAGATATAATTTACTGAGGTCTTATGTCCGTTGAATGGCTAAATGTTCAGCCGTTGCTGGAAAACGAAGATAGTTATTAGATTTTTCAATATTTTCTTCCTATAAGTAAATAGAGAAACGAGTGTACATTCCCTCAAGAGGGATAAAGGATTATTCAGCACAACAAATAAGAAGAGGCAAATAATTAGAAATTACTAAGAACTATTATCTTATTCAATTAAGAATATTAAATTAAGATTAATTATTTAGTATAATTATAAATGAATATTGTAATAATCTATTGTTTTATTTTCTCAAATTCGATGTTTTCCCTATCCTCTTTTTTTTTTCTTCCTTTGTTATCCCTATTTTTCTACCTTTTCTAATCTATTATCTTATTAAATTAGTTCTATATTCTTTTATCTTCTATTAATACTAATTATTTAATTCTATCCAATCTAGAAAGTATATCCTTTAATTTAATACCTTTATTAAAGGTTTGAAAAAAATTATTGTAGAAAAAATTAACGTATATATTCTTATATACTACCTTAAATTAAATCTTCCCTTTAAATCTTACGATAGGTCCCCTAAATAGATTTATTATTATATATATATATATATATAATTAGCGTCTTCCCCTATTATTTCTATTCCCCCTATATCCCCTTTTACTTTTGTAAATTAAATCCTTTTCTTTAGTACTATTAGTAAGGAGACGATTATTTGTATTTCTAATAATATTGTTTTAGGTTATTCTAATAAGCGTTAAAGGTCCTTATAGCTTTGAACGAATATTTAAATTAAACCTTTCTTTAAATTTTATTAGAATTTGGGTAAAGTTATTCGGATTATATTTAGGAAGGCTATTTAATTTATACTCTATATAGCGAATAGGATAGACTAAGGAATTTACTATAAATTTATAGGAGTTAAAGTTAAATAGTATATCCGTAGTTATTTTATTAAGTATTAAGCTTCGGCCTATAATAAATATCTCTCTTATAGAGTAGAAACTCTTAAATCTAATTATTGGGGATGATTTTTATTATAAGATAAGTATGTGGGTTAATAGTATACGCCTATACTAAGAGGAATTAGAGGGGGTAAATAAATTTAGAGTTCTTTTAAAATCTAAAAGGATTGGGGATTAATTAGTCCTTCTTACTTAAATAAACATTTGTATTAAATTTATAAGTAATCCTAAATTACTTAATAAATTAATATTTCTTAGAATTAATAATTAATAGTCTTATTCCCTATATTATAAACTATAGTACCTTATTAGTATAGGGTCCTTCTCTAGTTCTCTAGAGGGAAAAACTGTAAGGCGTTAAACGCCTCCGGATAAAAACCTCCAGCTCTATTTTGGCTGTAGTTTACTATACCGCTCCTACTTTGCTTATAGCTATGACGGTTCTCACCCACCGCTATAGCGAATATAATTTCGTTTCTCTTACCGCTATATTATTCTAATATTAGAATAATAAGGATAATAGAAATAGGATTAGACCCGGCGCGTTGCTTTTTTCGCTACCTCTTTATTTTATTCCCTATTATTTTTTCTTTCGCTTTCTTTCTGCTTCTTTATTCTATTTTCTTATTTACTACCCTACTTTTCCACTTCCTTCCCCCGTTTGTAAATACTTCCGCCCTATTATTTACTCTTTTATCTCACGGTTTTACCCTTATTTATATTAATATAAAAACCCCTTCCCTCGTTTATATAATCCCTTATATAGTACCCTTCCTAATTCTTTTCCTCCTTCTTCCTTATTATAATTTCCTTTAAAATAGTTTCCTCCGGCCGCTATTGTCCTAACCCTATTAATTTAATTTCTAATATAGAGGGTTCTTCCCCTATTACGTCCCTAGGTCCTACGTCCCTTGCGGTTGTACCTTTAGAGTTTAAATTCTTTATTTATACCCTTTATAAATTCTTCGGTAGTTATCCCCCTTAGAATCGGTATAATTTCTTTCTTTCCTTCTTTAATCCTTATATTAATTTAATTAGCGTTATCGTAAAATTCTTTACTTTTATTATACTTTAAATTTCGCTTCTATCCTACGTTCCAATAATAGGTTTAATTCTTTTAGTACTTTTAAAAAGGTTATTACTAATAGGGTTTATTTTATTTTATTTATTAATAGGTCCTTCGTTTTCTATTTTTCTTTTTCGTTATTTAATTCCTACGCTTCTAATTAGCGGCGTCTAGAATACTACTTATAATTATACTACTAATAAATATAATTAGACGTCCTTATTAGTTTTTGCAACGTTTGTAACGCTATTTAGACGGTAGTTATTATTATAGTATTGGGTAGTTAGGATAGGTTTAATTGTAATTTGGATGCCTTTGTTTATATCGCTAATAATTTCTTTAATTATATATATATTTATTTGGAGTAAGACGGCCTTCCTACCGATTTTAAGCGTTTTCTTTATACTTTAGGCTATAATATTACTAAATAGTAGTAGAAGGGTTATTACGAATTGGTTGTAAAGGAATTTTTTATAATTATATCCCTTCTTTATTTTATAGTAATACTATAAACCTAGTTTAAATTACGTCCGGTTCTAATAGTAATATTATTATTCCTATATATATTATATCCGGTGGTAGTAGTTATACTACTTTTACCCGTATAATCTCTAATTTTAGTAATAATAGTAGTTCTATTCCCGGTAGTTTTATAGCCGTCGATACTCTTAATTACGCCCTTATAAATAATAATTGGATTTAGTAGCATTGTAAGGTTACTACGAATTAGGTTTATATAATAGAATTATTCGAATAGTTTTTTAAATACAATTAAGCGCTCGTTAAATAGTATTTTCCGGTTCTTATTGTAGCTATAGTTTAGATAGTTCCTATAGTTAATATAAATATTTCCTCTTCGTCTTTATTCTATTAGTTTAATATTATTAATATTTTGTTTTTTTCTTAGGAATATTTTACAATTTCTTTACGTTACTCCCCCTCTAATTCAATTACTAAATAGTACTTTTTTAACCTCCTTAATTTTAACGCTTATAATAGAATCCTTTCGGTTTTAGCTCTATTGTTTAGGTATTTTTAGAATTCTTCTTTTATTAATAATTAAATTTTTAGGTTTAATTAGAAGATAATATTTGTATTAAAGTAATTTAAAATAATATAGGCGAATATTTCTTTTTCGAATTTGTAGGTGTAAATAAGAGTTAGGACGTTTAGTACTTTCCTCCGGTAGAGGAAAGCCCGGAGGCTAATAATTTCTATTCTAATTTAGATAAGGAGGGAATTTTTTACTTTAATTAATAAGTACGTTTCTTTTTATTTTCTTTTAGTTATCGGCGTTTTCCCTTCTTCTTCTTTATATTAATTATATATTGTTAAATAGTTTCTCTATTGAATTTAGGAGTAAGGTTAGTAATAATAAATTTGTATTATTATTTTAATTTTATTACTACCGCTATTGAATAGTAGTTATAATATAATATTTATTTTTAATTTATTATATCTTTTAATTATTCTTCTTTATTAGCAGTTATTAGTTTTAGAATTTACAATAGTAGTAATAATTAAATCCCTAATTCTAAGGGGGGGCTAACTATTATCGTTAGTAGTTTTTCTATTAGTATTTATATTTTAGCCTATTGAATTTTAGCTGTACTGTTCTTTAGTTTGTTAGTAGGTGGTTAATTTTTAATTCGTTATATTTAGATATAGTTAGAGATTTAAATTGTAGTCCTTCGGACGAACTGGGTTTGGTTTATTTAAGCGAACCTTTCTTTAAAGGCCCGGACCTTTTTATTAAAATAGAAGTTAAGCGGCGAATAAAAGGTTTCCGTTTTTAAATTTTATATTAGTATAGTTTTATATACCTTAGTAATAACTTTTAAATATTTGGTTTAATATTTCGCTAACCTAATTACTATCCCCCAAAGTTTTTTATAGATTTTAATTAGCTAGTAGAATATTAAGGTTTTGTATACGATAGCGTTGCGGATATATTTAATATATATTTCCCTTATTTAAATCAAGGAATAACCCTATATTTTTATTACTAATTTTATAAATATATTTATTTATATTATTATTTTCTTTTTTACTATTTTTGCGTAAGCTTTATAATTGAGTTTATAATTTAGTTAGACCTCTAGGAATTATATCAATTCCATTAGTTAAAGTACTATTTCCCCGAATTAGAGAGTTTCTATCTTTGGTACTTTCGTTCGTATAAAGTATATTAATTCTATTTTAATTACTTCGAATTTTATATTTCTCGCCCCTACCTATTTTAAATATATTTTCTATATTACTTATAGTATTTAGTAATGTTTTTTAGTAGTACGGGTTATTATTATAATATTAGTATCGTTAATAAAGTTAATTATAATTATATTTGGGATTATTATTAGTTTTTAGTATAGTAGGGTAATAAAGAAAATAAATAAAATAGGGGAGAGGGGGGAGCTTTGTAGTATTCTAATAGTAATTATATAGGGGTAGGAGGTTTTATTATTAAAGAAGAGAGAGCTTCTTTTTCTAGCGATAAAGTTCGCTATTTACTAAATAATTTACGTTGGGAATTATATTTCCTATAGGGTATATAGAAGCTACTTATAATTAACTCTATTAAATACTCCCTTTAAATTTAGGAGTATAAGAGACGTTACAGCCCTAAATTTTTAAATTATATATATTATATTAGTAACTATTCGGATTATAAATTTTATTAAACGGCCTATCTGGTTGCCTATTTAGCCCTCTAGTAAGAGGTTAAACTCTTCGGTTATTTATATAAACTTTTTAATTACAAATATTTCGAAGATTTTTCCTACGTTATTAAGTAGCGATATTAGTCTCTATACGCCTGCTAGCTTTTATTAAACGGTATTCTTCTTAGGCTTTTTAAGGATAATTATTTTTACGTCCTTAAATTGCTATAAAAAATGTCCGAGTTAGAGGCTAGCGAATATTAAGTATATTATAGCCTATTAGAATAGTTATTTATATAATTTTAGAAATTTATTTAAATATTAGTCGATCCCGGGGGCTTTATTAGGCACTATCCGGGAAAATACGTTCTAAACGTCTTCTTCGTTAATTAGTTCGCTAATAATTATTAGTTTAGTATTATTTAATAATTTAATTTAGTTTAGTAGGTAATCCGTTAGGACTTTTACCTTTAAGAAAAAGTAATTAGTAAAGATTTTGGCTTTATTATTATAATTTCCAACTTTTATTATCCTTTTATAGGTTTAAAAGGTTAATAATTTAAGTAAGTCTATTAATTAGTAGCTTTAGGTATAGGCTTATTATTCTAAAGGCTAAAATTGATTTAGGTTTTTCGAAGCTTTAGCGATACTATTATACTATATAGTTTATTAAATTTTTGTAATTATCCTCTTCTTTTTTATTATAATTTCAATAAAATCCTTTTAATTTAATATTATTTAGTATTTAAATTACTCCTAATATATCTTCCGCGCTTCTTTTATTATTATTTTATATCCTAATATCTATCAATTCGCTTTCTTCATTCGACCTTTCTTCTAATATAGGACGAATTCCTCTATAATACTTGTAAATTCTCCATCGAGTTTGTAAAAGGCGAATTTAAAATCCTCTACTATATTAATTTTTTCTAGGATCAATATCCGTTTTTCTAATATTTCCTTTACTTTTATTATATTTATAAAATTCTAACTATATTTTCCTTCTTTTTCCGCTTTTTTTATTTTTTTTTATTTAGACTTAAATTTCTTAAGGGTAGTAGTCCGAGCTAATTTATTTATATTTTTACATTCCTTAATATTCGGCTTTAATTCCGGGTAATAGTTATATATAATTAATTATTCTATCCCTCTTTCTTTGTATTGTATTTCCGAATTTTATTAGTTTATTACGAGGGGTAAATAGGTTAAACCTCTAGTATTATACTTATATAAGGAGGCGAACGGCCTTTGGGCTAGTCCTATTCTCTAAATCCTAATTAGGATAGTAGAGATTATAATTTTCAATTATAATTAAATTTCCCGCTAGGGGTTTAACCTTAATAAATTTAAAGAATGGTAATTCCTATTAATATTTTAATATTCCCTATATAAGGATAGGAGAGTAAATAAAAAAAACGGTCGTTAGGTCCTTTAAACTCTTAAATATTATTATAGTTTAATCTTTT
>NC_026501.1:6391052-6423854 GCF_000182925.2 Neurospora crassa OR74A
CTTTATATAATCGACCCCGAAATATTTTCCGTTTCTAAGGCGGTAAATATCCCTATTTAAATTTTTACCCGGCTTCTAAATTGTTATAATATTATAAATTTCCTTTTGTTCAAATAGAAGTTTCCTTCTTTCGTACAATTTCTTTACGTTCTAATAGAATATTTTTAATTAGATTATTAATTACCCTAGAATAAGGTTCTATTTAGTCCCTTAATAGAGGATAAGGGTATTGCTTCTCCGGGGGGGGGGGGGTTATAATTGTATAAATATTATTACCGCTATATAACTAAGTCCCCTTTATATTTTATAAGTATATATAGATATTTATTAGGCCCTATAGGTTTAATAATTTTAATTGGAAGGATAGGCCGATAATCTTCTTCGGCCGTCCCCTCTTTATAATTCTTCTAATATATTTCTCTAGGGTAGTAATAATACGGGAATTGGGAGGGGCGTCTGGGAGGATACCCTTAATTATAATTTTTATTATTGGTTTTAATACCTTTCCAATTAGGTTCCTACAGGGGGCGAACGCCTATAGCCTTTCGGCGTACGTAATAAATGCCTTCGTAATTACCTTCCGGAGAATAGGGTATTCCTTACAATTATATATATAGTAGCCCTTTTTTCTATATAGTTTATAATAGATAAGTAATTTATTATTATTAGATAGGTAATTTATTTCGCCGAAGCGATCTCCTTTGTATTTAGTTTCGCCGTAGTAGGCGTAAATATTTTTTTAATAGTAAAATTTCGCTATATATTTAATTTTTTAATATTTAAAGTATTATTGGACGTTATTTAAGGTTTAGAACGGTTTATATAGGTATATACTATTATTCTAGAAGAAGAAGTTATTTTAGAGGAAGTATATTACTAATACGGTAGTGATTTCTATTAGAAGTAGGCTTCTATTTTTTCTATCCCTTCTCTTCTATAGCTGAATTTTAATAATAAATACCTCTGGGTTTTTTTCTTTTGCTATATTCGATATAGTTTCCGATATAGTATAATTATTAATATTATTCTAAAATATATTTCGAATTAATATATTTATAATATTTATAGTAATGAAAGTATTAGGGCCGAAAACTTCTTTAATTTATATTTAATTATACTAATATTAATTATATATAAATTTATCGAATATAATTATATAATTTCTAATCGTTAGTATTCTAATAGTTATTCGGATTATTAGGCTGGTATTCTTCTTGCTTAGGTATATAGCTAAGGTTGTTTTTGTATTTTTATTCGAATAGTTTATAAATTTAGTAGCGATTATTATTCCTTTAATAGTAAGTTATTGTTCGAGGTTGGAAGGGATAAATTTTTTAATAATAGTAAGTAGTTATTTGAAGGTAGTTAATACGGATCCTTTTTATGTATGTAGAATATTACATTAAAGACAGCAATTGAGCGTTGATGCCGGTCGTATGGAACCGCCCTACCGCCCCAGCAAGGTGGGTCTAGCGATAAGATAAGGAAGCGGACCCGCCCAGATGGATTATATTAATCTATCTGCGTGCAGCTCTCTCTCTTCCTAATTCTTCTTCCTCTATTACACTTTATATAAAAATACTATTACTTTTGTATTAATTATAAGGTTGTTCTTTGAGGTATAAGTAGTCTATATTATATAGTAACTACAACGACTTTAATCCAGTTACCTTTTCAACTCTTTTTTCTATCAATCGAATTGTAGTAGATCGTACAGAAACCTACAATCCAATTGAGTTGTAGTAGGCTGGATAGTATTGCAACAACCGATTTAAGTAAGTTATATCGCTCCCCTATATAAATAACCCTTCCTTCGCTTAGTCGAATTGTAGTAAACTACGGCGATACGTACTTCCTATTAAGTAGTCGAATTGTAGTAGATTGTACGATAATTACTATTAATCGGCCGAATAATAGTAGGCCGAACGATAATTACCCCGCCTAACGAACCTCGAAATTCTTATACGATTTACTACCTAAATTTAAAGTTCTTAAGTTATTAAGTTATAGTAGGCGTATACGAGATACCTTTAATACGAAAGGTTTCCCCCTATTTTCGAATTTAGGTAGATAATAGGTTTTCCCAATCCTTTATATTCACTTAGCTTTATTTTTTACCTAAATATTAATAACCGAAAATCGATAAATTAATTAAAATTATTAACCGACGGTATAGTAATTTAATAATTAAATAAATTACCTAATAAGGGCTCTCCGGCCGGTAAAGTAAAATCTAACGCCAGTACAATATTACCCTTTAAGCGATTTATAACTCCCTACGATCTTTGAGTTTTGGCGAGAAATATACGTTTTAAATTAATTAGTAAGTAATCCAATTACGAATTTAAAACAATAAGCCTATTCTTAAATTATTCGATTTAAAATTAGTAAGAGGAGTAATATAAATTTATTAAATTACTTACGCTTAAGGCTCTTAAAAGAATTAGAAATAATATAGAAATAATAATATATATTTTAAATAAAATTAATTAAAATACCTTCAATTAAAATACTTAATATTAGCGAATCGATTACAATACCGATTATCTACAAATTAAAATAGACGAAACTACTAGTTATATAAAGAATATTGAAATTGCCTTCGATAACCTTAGTAAAATTAATAATTAGAGGTACTACTTTATAAGAGCTAGGATGGATGCTATATAGGAAGGTATTAATACTATACTTAATATAGTAATAATAAAGATTAATTAAATAATAGTATATTATACCCCGGTGCAAGCCCCCGTTTAATTATTAAGCAACTACTAGAACCTTTAAGGATTAATATTATTATCTTCGAAAAATAGTTTAAAGTAAATTCGGAGTAATTAATTAAATAGTTTTATATTTATAACGGAAGGCTATTTCGCTAAGACTATAATTAATACTATAAAAGGTATTAAATTACCTAAAAATATTATTCTCCCGCTTCGCAAGAATAACTCCTTTTAATTTTCTTTATATTACCCTAAAACTATTAATAAATAATATAATAATACTTTTACTAGTTTTAATAATTTAAAAGAGATAATAATTCGTTAATACCTCCTAACTTAAGGCGGTTAAACTTCCTTCGGCCCGTTCTTAGGATTTTCTAACTCTCCTAAGCGTAATAATTCGTACCTAGCGGTAACGGGATTCCTATTAATTACAATAAAGCTATTTAAATATAAGTCCTTATAGGTAGAAGATAGAAGTAGAACCCTAACCCCGTTACGTAGAAGTCCTCTATAATTAACTATAGCCGAATTAATTATACCCCCTTATTAGAATTAAAATAAGGTTTCTATACGTAATCCTTATAATATTATAATCCCTTTTTATTAAAGCCGATAGTTAGAAGTACCCTAATTAAAACCTCTTATAGTATTAGAGCCGCCGCTAATTAAATAATTACTAGTAGTAATATTTCAAACCTCGTATTAAAATACCTAGGTACTAATTACGGCCGTACTATAAATTCGTCAAATCCCGGCCAACTAGTAGCTAATTACCGCGTAAATATTAGCACTTTAATAGGCATTCTTTATTAATTTAATTATACTAATAAGCAAGCCCGCTACCCTAATAACGTTCTAAGTTACTAGTAATAGAATATTATATAACGAATTATATAAGACTATCTAGAATATAGAATGTAACTTTATATTTATAGCCCTTATCTTATATATAATTTAACGCTAGGCTAAGGAGTACCCTAATTTCTATATACTTAACGAATATAAATATTTTATATCCAAATTAAAGCGAGATAATATAATATTTATTAATCTACCTATTAGCCCCCCAAATAGTCTGCTAAATAGTCTACTAAATAACCCGCCGTATAGAGGAGTAGGAGGTTCGGGCGACTTTGATAATAATAGAAGTAATAGTAGAGATTTTAATAATAATAAACGTAGCTCCCGGCGACCGTTTAATAAAGAACGACCGTATTGTAAACTTTTTATAGGACTATATATCGCTAAGCCTAAATTGAAGTACGAAGAAATCGGCCAGTTCTATCCCTATTAAGAAAACCCGGATAATTTAAGTATAATTACCGATAGTCGAAATCTAATTTATACTAATATTTTTTACTTTATAAATAGGTTGAAATCCTTTATTAAAGATAATATATTAACCGATTTAATAGAATATTAATTTATTACTATATTCCAAATCCTTTTAGGAGGCTTAGCTATTTAATAATAGAATATAGAAGTTTCTCTAGAAATAAAGCGCGCCCTCCGACGTAATTCGTTAAAAGATTTATTCGATATACTTATTAGAAGATAGACCCCGGACTTTGCAATTGCTATTAAGAAATTTATTAAAGGGTTAATTATATTGAAGGATATTATAGTTAATAAGAATATTCTATCTAAATTTATATAGAAGTAATTACGTTATACGCGCGCTATAAGTATCTTTAGTAAAGATTCGTTAAATTAGGTCGGTATTATAGTCTAAACTTAATTTAAAATAGATTTATATATTTAGACTTACTTAAAGCCCCCTAGGTATAGTTTATTAAGCGATTATATTAGAGAGGTCGACGAAATAAAAACTATATTTATAATTACAGCCGCTAAGCAATATCCTTTTATTAAATATATAATATACTCTTTAAATAAAAATAAAAATAATAAGGTTAAATTAATTACTAAATTTTTCTAGTAGTAATCCGGAAAGAGAAATAATTATAATAATAATTATAGTAATTATAACCGGAATAATAGAAATAGTAGAGAAAACAATTAATATTAAAATTATAATTACAATTATAATTACAATTGTAATTACTATAATTGGGACCGCTACAACCGGGACCGAAATAAGGATTAAGTATACTATATAGCCGACGACTAGTCCGCCGACGACTAAATATATTATATTAATAACGGAGGCGATACATTTAACGGGTCTATAATTTTAGATTCTAATAATAAAATTGCTAATATAGTCTATAACGCTAGCCTTATTTACTATAAATATTATAGTACGTTTGCCTCGGATTTCGAAACTAGATAATATTAGTATAAGTGCGAATTAAGTAAGAGAGTGCAATAGGAGGCTACGTTTATTAAATTGATGAGGGATAAGTATATTTATTATAGTTATTAAATTATATTAAGGAACGCCCTATTCCGGTATACTAAGTATTGCTTTAAGGTAAAGAAAGGTACTATTAAGGGAATATTTCTAAATCTCTCTTACTTTATATAGGAAGACGAAGGGGATAAACCAAACTCCTATAACGTTATTAAAGTACTATTACTAGATAATTAGAATATTAAAAACAATTTACTATCGAACTATACCTACTTACGTATAAAAATTAAAGCCGAACCCTAAGCCGCTAACTGCGAGGTATGTATTAACTTTAGAGTAGGAAAGTCTATAATTAACCGTAAGTTTTTATAAATATTCAACTATATAATCGAATATAAATAAACTCGGCGAATTAAAGGTACTGGAGGGTCTTAAACTATTAACAAATGGGCGATATTCTATATATATATAGTAGGTATTTAGAACAGTAAACCTATATTAATAAAAATAGTGAAATCCGTATAGGTTATTAATAATTTATTTACCAAAATACTATTCGCTAATAATTTTATAAATACTAAATAAGGATAAATCGATTACTCCTCTAGGACAATCCAATTTAAATTAATAAGAAACTTTACCTTACTATTTACAGTAAACTACTAATATATTCTATACGTTCGGAAAATTACTATATTAAAGAAGGTTACCCTCCTACCCGGTTAATAAATTTATTTATTAATATTATACAAGTCCTTACCTAAAGGAAGGAGCTTTATATTTAATTTAAAATATATATTAGCCGTTAATACTATTATTAATATAAAGACGCCTATAGTCGTCTTCGTTAAAAATAATACTAATAGTACTACTACTATTAATAAGCGGTTTAATATTAGAACTATTACTAAAAATAATAAAGGAGCATTCTTTAAAGCCTTATAGGATGGCGTATAGAGAGCGGCTGTATTAAATTAGGTATTAATTGCGACTTACAATTTCTCTAGTAAGAGTAGCCGAGGAGTTTGTAAAGTAGTTTAAATTTTGCCTACGGTACTAATTAATATAAAATTCGAATTAAACCTTTTTACTTAAGTAGTATTATTAGGAGCCGACCCTATTTTAGCTATAAGTATTTATTATATTAATAACTTTGCGGTAATAGAGAAAGTATGTAAAAGCGTAGAAACTATTAAGGAAGCCTTAGGAGACCCCGTTAATAAAAAACCGTACGTCCTAAAAAAGTATTTAATTTTAAAAATTTGTATAAATAGAGATGTACCCGATAAAATTTCTAAATAGGGAATTTATATATATAAAAGCTATATTAAGGTTGAACTAGAAGAATTTATAAATTTGATTTATAAGTACGAGGATATGTAGGAAGAAAATTAAATAATTGAAGTTAAGGAGGAGGATATAATAAAAGTACTATTAGTAGAAGGTTGGTAGAATTAGAAGATAAATATAAGGATATACCCCTTAAGTAAGAAAGATTAAGCTATAATAAATAAAGTCTTTAATAAATTCTACGCTTAAGGAAAGATAAAATAGTATAAGGAAGTTACTCCCTTTATATATCTAGTATTTGTAATTTGGAGGACCGTTAAAAATAAGGCTAAAGGGCGCTCTATTATTAATTTGAGGGTACTCAACCGGGTTACTATATTAAATAATTATCCCTTTCCCCTTTAATTAAAGGTTATTACTCGCTTACAAGGAAAGAGGTATATTACGGTTATTAATATAGTATCTTTCTTTTACTAATTCGGTATTTAGCCCCCTTACTATAATAGATTAACCCTTATTAATTATTGAGGCTTAGAAACCCCGACTATTATACTTATAAAATTTCGCAATTCTTTAATATATATCCAACGTTTTATAAATTGTTTCCTTGTACTCTATAAAGCCTACTACTAGGCCTTTATTAATAATATTATTATAGCGTTGGATACGCTAAAGGATTATTTAAACTACTTTAATACTATCTTTAGCCTATTTATGTCCAAAGGTATTTCTATTTTACTAAAGAAATCCTACTTCGGCTACCTAAATATTAAACTACTTAGTTTTAAGGTAGATGCTCTAGGATTAATAATAATCGCCGAGCGTATTACTGCTTTAAAGAATCTAATATTCCTAGACTAATTCAAAGCTTTAGAGTATTATATTAGAAGTTTAGGATTCCTATATTATTTAATCCTATACTATATATAATTCTTAAAATTATTATAAAAGTATAAGGTTACCCTTCTAATTAAGGGATGAAAATTTAGTAAAATTGTAACTAGTAATATAAATAAGTGGGCATATTATTATATTTCTATAAAGTACAACCCGATATTAAAGGAAGTAGAATCTTTTAAAGTACTTTAGGAAGCGCTCTACGGTATAAACAACGGTAAAAAGCCAAATATTCTATATTATTATAATCCCAATAAACAATTATTTATATAAATCGATAACTCTATTGAAAGAAACTTTAGCGTTATAATATTTTATTTAAAGGAAGGATATAATTAGTATTTAAGTACGCAAATTCTAGTAAGCTGAGTGCTACCGGTAATATTTTTAAATAAATATTTAATAAAAGTAGAAATGCAATATAGCCCGTCCGAATTGGAAGTAGTATATTTAATTTAGGTAGTTCGTCGCCTACGTACGATAATCTACTCTATTAATTAGTTTATTATTATACTTACTGACTACTTAATAATTAAAGGTATTATAGAATAAACAAGCCTATATACTACTTCGATGGATTATAATAATAAGAGATTAATAAATATATTAATTTACCTATCCTAGTATAACTTATAAATATTCTACATCCTAAGTAAATTGAATTTTATATTAAATACCTTTAATCGCTTACGCGTAATTAGGGACGGCTTAAACCCCGATAGAGAATTAATCCTAAATAATCTTTAGAAGGATAATAAAGTATATTTCGGGATATATAGAATTAAAATCCTTAAGAGTTAAGTATTATATATTACCGAAGTAAAGATATTAAACGAATTATATTAATATATAATTGAAGGATATAAAAAATATAATAAATTCTCTAAAATTTTAAAAGATTTAAAGGGTTCTACCGAAGTTAATAGAGTAATTTCGTACGCTAGCTACCCTTTTATTATTAATAATTAATTTGTTTATTATAATCGACTAAATAGACTCCGAGCTTTGAATGTTCCTTTTAATTACATTAAAGAAGTATTTAGTACTACCTATAACGAAAAGTACTATTTCGGAAGGTAATGAATAATATATAATTTAAGAAATCTAGCTATTCCTTATAAAACTAACTTTATAAAGAAATATTTTAAGTACTACCCGGAGTATTAATTGAATTAAATTAGTAGAGACTTATTAAATAGAAGCTACTAACTAATCTAATTAGAGTATTTATTATTTATAAGTATTATTACTATTGATTTTATTATTAAATTACCCGAGGTCTCTATAGTTAATTCCCTATAGAAGATTGAGGGTTATAATACTTTCGATATTCTAATAATTATTATTAATAAAGTAATTAAACGGATATTCTTAATACTTAGGTATTTATTATATATAGCTAAAAAATAGGGAATAGTATTTACGTAATAGTTTATCTTAACCGATTAGGGCATACCTAAGGGTATTATTTTTAATTACGATTGGAAATTTATATTTATACTTTAGACTGGCGTTTGGAAGGTATAGGGTACTAAGTTACTAATAATAATAGTTTACTACCCCTAAGCCGACGGCCTATTAGAATATAAAAATTAAATTATTGAAATAGTAATCCGATTTTATTATTTTACTTTTCTAAATTCTAATTAATATAAAATCCTATTAATTCTCTAATAGAATTTAAATAGTGCTTTTATGTAGTTAGTTAATATATTCCCCTACGAATAACTATTTAGCTTTAAATTATCTAAGTTATTCGATATTCTTATAATTATTAAATATAATCCTAAAGCGCTAATTATTAAAGAGTATTTATACTAAAATACTATATTAGTTATTAACTTCGTAATTGCTAATACTAAGTAACGGTATAATAATTATTACTATAATATCTAATTTAAAAAGGGAGATAAAGTGTTCTTACGATTATACTACGGCTATCGTTTATTAAGAAACCCTTTAAGAGTGCTATTATAATAGAGATTGGGGCCGTTTACTATTTTGAATAAAATAGGGAGGCTTGTATACCGTTTAGACCTGCCAAAGAATATGAAAATCTACCCGGTAATATCGGTCGCATACCTATTATTCGCTCCCAACGGTAAGGACGTTTTTAATTGCAATTTACCTCTACCGGAATTAGTAGAAAATTCCTAATTTAAAGACGAATACAAGGTGGAGGTTATTTTGAAGTATAAGGAAATTAAAGGAGTTATTAAATATTTAATTAAATAGTTAGGATAAGGATATTAGTATAATTATTGGATAACGGAGAAAAGTCTAAATAATTGTTAAAAATTATTAACAGTATATTAGGATCGGTATGGAGGATGCCCTAGTTAGAAGCGTAGTAGAGGATACCCTAAGGGATTGGGAAGAAAAAAGGCAGGATTTTGAATGGATAAGTTGGATTATTAAGGATAGTAATTTTTTTAATCTAGGAGCCGGGACTTAATACGGATCCTTTTTATATATATAGAATATTATATTAAAGACAGTAATTGAACATTAATACCGGTCGCATAGAACCGCCCTGCTGCCCCGGTAAGGTGGGTCTAGCGATAAGATATGGAAGCGGACCCGCCTAGATGGATTATATCAATCCATTTGCGTACGGCTCTCTCTCTTCCTAATTCTTCTTCCTCCATTACGCTTTATATAGGAATATTATTGCTTTTGCATTAATTGCAGGGTTGTTCTTTGAGGCACAAGCAGTCCATATCAGTAGTACTAATTTTATTCGGGTTAATTTTCGCTATAATATTAGCTTAATACTTCGGTACCTTTTAGGCGTCTTTTTTAATTTCCTTTAAAATATCCTTCTTTAGGTCGTTAAAATCCTTTTTAGTAATCAATTAGTCGGTTCTAACTTTACTAGCTTTAGGTCGTATAGACCTACTTTTTCCGATACGTACCTTCGCGAATTCGAGAAATAATTCTCGAGTTTAACGATAGTCTTCGGTCGAAATAGTATTATAATTTATAGATTTATTCACTTTAGTAATGAACTTCTTTAATATTTTATCGTTTTCCTCTATTTTATCCGAAGTCTTCGTAGTAAGTACAGTTTTAGGATTATTATATATTAAGATTTCTACAAACGGGTTATAAATACTATTTTTGAATCTACAAACACCACTATTAATAGTTATTAGTAACAATAATATAATACTATCGCTACACTCGTCGTAGGATATTATAAGGGATGTAAATTGTAACGGCACTAGCGGATAAATCCCGGCAAGCACGGCCCAGCCGGCCTAGTGGCTCGGATGCCCCGCACCGGGACTACGGGATAGCTATTTACTAGTAGGTACACTAATCGCCCGGGCCTCGGGGTTAAAACCCTAGACCTCGGACGTACCTTTATACGTTTCCCTCTTTTCTTCTTTATTTTATAATTCTACTATGGACCTAGAATCTACGTATTTAGCTTATCTTTCGTAAACCACGTCGCTCGTAACAATTACAAAATTAATTCTATATTTCTAGGGTAGAAAATAAATACCTTATTACTTTAATAAAACTATTAAAAAGTATAATATATTGTATTACTAGTATTAATATCCCGTAATAGCGTATACCTCCGAAGAGAAGGCTACGACCGCAGTTATAGCTAAAGCGTTACTATAGAAATAGAATACTTTAAAAGTATCCCCTACTATAAGCGTTCAAATAAGCGAAGCTTAAAAGTAAGCTATTCGAGCCTAGAAAAATAAGGTTGCCGTCGAGTAAATTATTTTTAATATTAATAATATTCCGATTACCTTAAAATCCGTAGTAGAGTAGGACGATGTATTCTACCGTCGTTCCCTCAATATTATTATAATTAAAGATAAATAGGATATTCAATCTAGAACCCTTAATATATCGAACTTCGACGACGAAGAGACCCCCAATTCGGTAGATAAGGCTATAACGTTTTTTAATTAGGAAGTTACTAATAAAATAGCCAATATATAGTATACTTTCTATAAGGAAGATTTATACGCATTTTTATATACGAAGATTAATATTATTATTAAATACTATTTTAAGAAGGGAGACGGACTATCCTTTATTTTCCGTCCTTTAACGAAGGTCAATAAGGAATATTAGTCGGAGTATTTAAATTATAACGAGGGCCGCGTTGGCCTATTACTAATAAATTTATCTACTTTTTAAAATATTTATTAAAACCCCGCTAATTTTAAAATTATCTTCTAAGAAATTAAATTACGTACTATTTTCATAGAAGTAACGCTAATATAATAGAAAGGTTACTAAATTATTATTATTAATTCAAATACTAATTTAAGAAAGATGTACGAATATACTATAAATTTTTTAAATTTCCATAAAATAACCGAAAATAAAAATTCCGAACTTAAGAATAAAATTACTATTTTTAAAAATATTTTATCTAATTCCTATTGTAATATAGGCCTACTCTCTAATTTAAATTTAGAGGAGCTATAGTATTTATATTATAAAAATTCAACCTTATACAAAAAGAATTATAACCTTACGGAGGAAGTTAGTTTTAGTATTAATAAATTGAATATTACTATAATAAATCGGGCTTATATTGAAAATGAATTATTAAACGATTTTGAAAGAGAAATTAATATAGAAAATCGCGCTAGTAAAAGCGACCTTATCGATCGTTAATCCTAAATTAATAATAATAGAGACTCTAATAATAGAAGAAACGCTACTAACTACTCCTAATTTTTATTTCCTACGGGCTATAGCTAGTCTCTTATTACCTTCGAAGGATACCCGAATTATTTTTATTATAGGACTGGCGCCCGTCAAGGCATTTGGCCCTAACTGGCTAGATTTAAGTACTAAGACGGTAACCCGTATTAAGATTGCCCAAACGACCCGGGTACTGTATTGTAGCGCCCGAGCCTTCTAGAGTATTCTTTAGCTACTTTAAGCTACTAGGTAATTAGCGTACGGCTATTTAAGTTCTAATATTCGAGTAACCCGGAGGGTAGCGTTTTCTTCTTTCTTTCTTTATAAAACCTTAATATACTATATAAGGCTAACACCTACGTATTGTTCTATTATTTCTTTATATTAGGTTCTACTATCTTATTAGTTAACTATTGGAAGGAAAGACTATTTGTAGTTAATAGCGCGGCGTATACTAGTATTAGAATAGTCTCTTTTTCTATACTAAACGATAGTAACAATACTAATACCAATATAGAAACTCCTTATAATTCTCTAATAATTAGGAGCGTTAGAGCCTCCTCCGATACTATTAGTTTACTCGAAACCCTACTTTGAGTTCTATAAGCGAGCTTTGAGTTGAAGGGGAAAGTTAAATTTATAATCCCTTTTTCTATTTATTTTTAGCTTACTTTTAAACTTAAATTTACGTATTCTACTAAGTAGGATTTCTTTAGTAATACCGGTAAGGGTAAAAGGAAGTTTAAAACCAACGGTAGCGCCAATAAAAAGTCCGATAGTAATTCTAATAAACTGTACCAATAGAAGTTATTCGAGCTCTTTAAGTAGGACGGTAAGCCTATTACCTTTTTCTTCCATTATAATAAATTAATTAAAATATATAATACCAACTTTAAAGCCGGCCTATATACTAATTCTAATGCCGCGTAGATTGAAATACTTAATACTTTACCGATCGATAAATAATAGAAATTAGAAGGTTATTAGACCGTCCGTACCCTTTCTAATAATAAAGACCCAACCGAACTATTCGAATAAATCCGGCAAATCTTTAATATTTATTATATTTAAAACTATACCTTTAATAATTTTACTAAAATAAAGTAGAAGGATAGTAAATTATTCTTTAAATTCTTTATTAACTTCGATAATAAATTCTTAAAGGCCGGTAATTGTAATTAAAATAGCCGTACTAAATTAGGATTCTTTTATTACACTATTAATAAGAAGTTTAGTAATTACTTTTTTACTATTAAGCTTTTTAATAATTATTTTATTTACGTAGAGTAATTTTAGAATATTGTTTATAAGTATAAAAAGATTGTAGAGTTCCGGGCCCTTTATTAAAACTATTTGTAGAACGGTAATTGAAATAATTAGCGATTTAGAATATATATCCTTATTACTACCGGTTTAGGTTACTCTAACTATTAATACTAGTCCTATAGTTCCTCCGCCCTATCCTCTAGGATTTAATATAATACCGATGGCAATATCTTTATAGGTACGATTAATATTTGTAGCGCTTGAGGTAAGGGCTCTTCCGCTTTATAAAAAGGATGGGCTAAATAGGTATCTTAGGAAGAAAAGAATAAGCGTTATACTAAAGGATAGTATATTCGCTATAGTACTACCGGCTATATTATTACTAAGTATTTATATTTCCTAATTATAAATTTATAAAGTAAAGGAATATATATTTAAATTATTTAAATAGTTCTATTACTTATCGATGAGTTTTGAGTAATTAAGCTTTTAGATTCCGAATTGGACTAGGGAAAAGAATAGTTCTAGTATAAAGTTGGGTATTAGAATTTATTCCCGAAGTACTAAATAAAATAGAAGAGTTTAAATTTTAAATGGAGATAGGCCTAATATTAATACTAATTGTTATTAATTTTATTAATTTATTTTACGCCCTTATTAATGAAGGTTGCTAATACTATATTGCTATTAGTAAAAATATTATTCGGGATTTCTAAATTCTTATTATTCTAATTCCGGCTTGGCTAATCCGAAGTACTATAGTAATTATAGAAGGCGCTTCTATTTAAAGTATTATATATTTCCTTACGGAGCTTTAAGGTTATATTTTATTAATTTATATATATGTAGTACCGGAATTCGAATACTTAATTATTTTTAAGAAGCTATAGTTAATGGCCAATTAAATTTATTCGGTTCCTTACGAGAAGAGACTTTAGTATAGTACTATTTAATTTTAAGTAAGTTATATTAATAAATTTAAGCTTAAGACCCTATTTCTCGAAGAATTTTAGGGAGTAATATATATTTTCGCTACTATTTTTATTAGTTATATCCGTTATATAAATAAGATGGAAGGCTAGATTATTATAGAAGCTTTTATATTTATTGTCCGGTTGGAGGATATTAAGAAGGTTTTAGCGCCTAAAAGGGTCTGGACTAACGAGGAGCTCTAGTAAATTATCCCTAAGGACTTTTAGGACCTTATCCTTTTCTTTAGAAAGTAGGAAGCCGACTGTCTTAATAAATATAAGCCTAGAATTAATTTAAAAATTGAATTAAAGAAAGGGCCGGATAGTAGAGACTTTCTGCTTCCCTTCGGCCTATTATATAATATATTTCGAAAAGAATTTTTAGTATTTAAGAAGACTCTTTGGGATTTAATAGATAAAGGTTTTATTCGGGCTAGTAGTTCGGCTATTAGAGTGTTCGTCCTCTTTATTCGGAAGCTAGGCAGAGGCCTTCGTTTTTATTGTAATTACCGGACCCTTAATATAATTATTTGAGTTGATTAATATTTTCTACTATTTATTTAGGAAATATTTCGAATATTTAAAAGGATAAAGTGGTTTTCTAAGGTAGATATAGTATAAACGTTCTATAAGATTTTGATAGCGGAAGGAGAGGAGTATAAAATAATATTTTAGACCCGCTACGGCCTATTCGAATAATTAATAATACCTTTCGGATTGTATAGTATTTTAATTACCTTCTAACGGTATATTAATCAAATGTTATAGGAATTTCTTAATAATTTCTATTCGGTATATATAAATAATATATTTATTTTTATGAATAGGTTTCGAAAAGATTATATATAGAAAGTCCGTATAGTATTCGAACGCTTTAGAAATACCGGACTTTATTTAGACCCGAATAAGTACGAATTTATTATTAGAAGAATTAAATATTTAGAATTTATTATTTATACCGGCGTAAATATTTAAGCGGACCCTAGGAAAGTTAAAATTATTTTAGAATAGGTTGTTCTAGTATCCTAAAAGGGAGTTTAAAGTTTCTTAAGATTTATAAATTACTACCGGATATTTATTCTAAAATTTATTATAGTAGCTATACTACTTACAATACTAATTAGTAAAGGGGTTCCGTTCGAATAATTAGTAATATATAAAGAAGCTTTTTAATTATTTAAAATACTATTTATTCGAATACCGATTCTAATTAAGTAGGACCCCGAGCGCCTAATTTTCTTCGAAACTAATTATAACGGTTTTATATTTAAGGGCTACCTTATTTAGGAAGTAGATAGTTAATAGCGTATAGTAGCGTTTTATTTAAAGAAGTTAAAGCTAATTAAATATAATTACTCTATTTATAATAAAGAGATATTAGCGATAATTAATTGCTTGTAAGAATAGTAAACCGAATTTTATAATTGTAATACTCTTACTATTTTAATTAACTATTGGAATTTAGAGTACTTTATAACCCGGTAGTATTTATCCGAACAGTAAGCCCGTTAAATTAAATACTTCTTTAGGTTCTTTTTTAAATTCTAATACCGGCCGGGTAAGGAAATAGTAGTACTAAATATATTATTTTAGAAAGATTAGGATCGCCCTACTAAAAATAATAGGGAAATTCGAGACTTCTAGCTTATCTCCGAATCTATTCTATATAATTATATCCGTATTTCGGTAATAAACCTTCAGGGTTTTCGAATAATTCAAGGGAAAGGCGTAAAAGTCTTTAAAAATCCGGATTTATAATAATTTTAGAACGTTATAGTAGGAAGGGACGCTATATACTAATATATCTTTAAAATAGTAAAGAATAATATAAGAAACTTACTTTCTTCTTTTAAATTTAAAGTTTAGATTGCTAATTATTCTATTAATAATTTTAGGCGTTTAAAATACTAAGGAAGGCTCTAAATCCTAGGATGCCTAATAATTACTGAAATAGAAGTTATAAAACTATCCGATTCTAACCGGGAGTTTAATACCCTCCGTACCCGTATTATTTAAATTATATACAATTTTTAAGTATTCGGGTACTCCGGTAGAGAAGGTACTATTATAGTTCTCGTTCATTACTTCTATTAATTACTATTTAGAATTTACGTAAGATAGTTCTTATATAACTATTATATATATAACTCTATTAAATATTAAAGAGCCTAAAGAAAGGGGTTACTCTAATTAATATTAGTATTGGACTAATTCTTCTAAAAAATCTAAATAGACTTTATTACGGACTTCCCGTTAGTTAGAAGGAATACGTGCCTATTCATTATTAAGGACCGCCTTAGTAAAAATATTATATTAGAATTAATACTATTAATAAACGCCGAAATTTACACCGAGAGGTTTATAAACTATTTTATAAAATATTATAGGTAGCTACGGTCGATAATTAATAATTAAGGTTCCAATTAAACCGGGCGGTTCTAGAGTAGATTTTGCAAATTGCTCGGAATTAAGTAGCTTCTTAGTACCGTTTACTACCCTTAGACTAATAGTAGCCTAGAACGAATAAATTAAAAAGTATAAGCCTTCTTAAGAATATATATTAATTAAGCGCAAGACGACTAGTACGAATAGTGCCCGTTAATATAATTAACTATTTATAATTATATTAATACTTTAATTAGTATATCCCCCTTCTTTACTATTTATAGATTTAATTTAGAGTCGGTAGTCCTAATAGTCCCTAAAGTTATTAGAAACTCTAGAACTCTAATTAATATTCGGGCCTAGTAATTTATTGAAAAACTATTATAAATTATAGACTTATATTAAATTATAATAATTATATTATTATTATTAGTCTTATACACGCCAACTATTTATATAGTTCGCCCTATAGGCATACGGTGCTACTTCGCTCGTAGTCGGTAGGAAAAACCGTACTATAATAGCCGGATGAAAACCCTCCGCTTCGCTATTGCTATAGCGCTATATCAGCTCCGTACCGTCCTATTTTCCTTCCTCTCAATATAACCTTACTATTATAATTGAGGCTATAAATTTTTATTATATACGTAGCCGATCCTACCCTAATTAATCGCCGCCCTCCTTCCGTTTTTTTACCGTTACTTCCTTACAATTAATAGCCTTTTATTCTATTTTTCCTTAATTATATTATTCCGGGTCGTTTAATTTATCTATAAAGGAAATTTTAACCCGGCTCTTTCTTTCCTTCCCTCTTTCCTTCCTTATACTATACTACTACCTCTGCTATATTATATTTGTATTTTAACCGAATTCGCCGCCGTCCTACATTTATATTTAATTTAACCTAGTATTACTACTATTATATTATACTATACAAGAAACTTCCTAGTACTATAAAGAAAATACTTACTTTAAAAGTATTAGGGGCTATAACTTCCTTTAATAAATTAGAAAGTAAGGTTATAATAGAGGTTATAGTATTTAGTACCGGTAATACGGGATGCATCACATATATAATTATTTCAATTAACTAGACTAGACTAGGCATAGCACTCGCTATACCTATCCCAATGGAGGTACTAGCATACCCCGGCACGTGCCTTAACACGTGCCTAACTTGCCCGATCGCTAAACCTACAAATACAGTAATAAAATAAGGGAATTCCTATAAAGGGATTCCCGCGCGGGGCAGCCTTCGGCTACACTTTTCTTCCTCTATTATCTTCTTCTTTAATATTATAATATACACTAGTATTATAATATTTAAAAACACCCGTATTACCCTATTAAATAATAACTACAATTAAATATTTAATAACCATCGTAAATAATATACTCCTCGCACCTACCTTCTAGTAAATTTACTAACCTCGTTATTACAAACTTACTAGCTTAATCGATTGTAAGATCGTCTATCGTAAAACGCCGACCTCGTAATCACCTTCTCCTAAACTCTCAATTATTCGTTATAGAATAACATCGAAGCCTCCCCTAAATATACAATTACTTATTATAAAAATAGTATCGTATACTCTCTACTCTACAACATCTCACTCGTATTAACTCACATCGAACAAGTATATTAAAACTTCTATACTACCCCAATCCGAACTTTATTTATTTAATCCTCAATGCAAAGGGTAACCCACAATCGTCTCATCGAAAGACAACTATTACCTTTTCTCCCCCCTCTTTACTAATTTATTAATTATTTATTATAAGGATAGTACTAACGAGGAAGCTTTTTAAATTTAATAATTATTCGTTACAAAATAATACTAATAAAGTTAAATACCCTCCTATTTACCTCCTTTACTATTACCCTAATTCTATTACCTTCTAATACTATAATTATAAGTAGGCGAATTTACGTTAACCTTTTTAACAACTATTATTTTAAATCTTATAACCAATAAAGACCCCCCGGAGTAAACGACCTTACGCCGTTCACCGTATAAACTATCGGCACCCTCTACCTATAATAAGAATTATTTAAATACTTAATTATTAACTTTACTGTAATTCTATAAAAATACAGCTTTAGTCTACAATATTATTTAAATCCAAACCGGCCCTTCTACTACTATAAATTAACTAAAGTTTAATATTATTAGTAATATTATTTCTACTATAGCTAGCGCTTTCTTACTTAATAAATCGCAATAATCCTTAAATAATTAACCCCCTAGAGAATTTCACTCCGTACTAACCCTTACTTTAAAAGCGTAACTTATAACAAAATAACCGCAATACTATAACCGCCGGCTAAAAAAATAATTCTAATAACAACAACTCCTATAAAAGCGTCCCTAACCGTATAACTAATAAAAAACTCTAGAAGCGTCTTAATAATATCAATACTATAATTAAGGGCGTTAATAAAAATATAAAACAATTTAAAACCAAAATATACAAACAATTTACAACCTATATTAAAGATGCCCGTACTTAGGGTAATTATATTAATAAACTTACTACTACCGTAGCCGGATTTAAATCCAATATTTTAACCAACTATAACGAAATTATAAGAGTAATTGCTTCATTAACTATAAATAAGAATACTAACCCTACCCCGCTTAATAAGAGCAAAGGCAAAGAAATGTTAGGATATTTCCCTAATACTTTATTTAATAAATTTAATATTACTACTATTTATCGTCCTACGAACTAACCTAACTAGTATTACACTAATAGAAACGCTTCTCTTAAGTACTCTAATAAAACAACTACCAACAACTCTACTAATAATAGAAATCTTAAACTTATTGAAATTCTACCCTACATACGCATTAACCCTAAAGCTTATAAATTTACCCCTATACCCCATAGTTCTATTACGTATAATAATAACCCTTTAATCTATTTATATACGTACCCCTATAATAATCCTCGCTTTATTAAACCCTTCAAAGAGGACGAACTTAATATAAATAATTTTATAAATTAGATTAATAGCCTACACGACTGTAATAATAACCTCCGCTATATAATAGAAAAATAAACCGTAATATATAAAAGGTACCTTAAATAAATTAGCGATCTATACGTAAGGAATGCTTATATAGTAGCTTATCTCTATTTGTCCTATAATAAAGCTAATAAAGCTACTTCGGAATATTTCGTTTAGAATATTTTTAATAAAACTAATAATATATTTTCGGTTAAGAAAGTTAAAACAACCCCTATTACTAGTAAGGTTAGTATAACCGCCGCAGTCCCTAATAAAGTTAGAGGCGGAGGCGGTCCCCTTAATACCCCTATCGTTCGTTCTATTGTAACCGCCCCTAGTAATCCGGGAAATAATAGTAATAATAATAACGAAGGATATAATAAGGGTAATAACTATAATATCCCCTTTAAATATTTTAATATTTATAATCCTCGCTACGTCCTTACTACCTATTAAATTTATAGCAACCCGGACGATAAACCCAAACTAAAGCGTGATAATATTAGAACCTTCAACCCCTTTACTAATAACCCTAATAATATAAATATAATTGAGAATAGTAATAGTATTATTTATATAAATATTACTATATTTACTAACCGCCTTAATACCCTCTTAAAAAATAATTACTCTAACTCTACTAAAAAGCAATTTATCCGTATATAGCCAACCTTTCTTTAGGGAACCGCTTACATATAGTAGTACAATTAACTAGACCCTACTAAACGGTAATATTATTACAAGTCCTTAGGCGACTTAATTATAACCCTAATTAAAAAATTCACCCTTAATTTAACAACCGCAATTAGAAAGTTTAATAAAAGTAAATTATTATTATATAATATTTATAAAGATAAAAATACCGTATTAATATACATTTTAAAATAACTCCGCCTCGGCCGAACTATAGGTATCCTTTTTAAGAACGGTAATAACTAATATAATATTATAATTTAAATTTAGAACAATATAAACATTAATATTAAAACATTACTTCGTGCCCCCCTATTATTTAATTAAATCGAAAATTACCTTAAGGATATTAAAAAGATTAAAATTATATTATTCACTATCGCAAGAAGTAAATATACTAACTGTAGATAATAGTACCAAATTAAGTCTAAGCAATCATCTAGCTATAACCGCAACCGTAATCGCTACCGCAATCGCAACCAAAGTAACAATCGTTTCTACAACCGCAACCGAAGTAACAACTACAGCAACGGTAATAACTAAAACCCCAATTATAATAGTAATCGCACTACTCCAAACAATTATAACTACGACCGCTATAATAGTTGTAGCCGCGACCGCTTTAATAACTATAATTATAAACCTAACGCTAAGGATCGTACTCCTAATTATAACGCTAATTATAATCGCAATTGCAATACTAGTAGAACCCGCGCTAATTATACCAACGACAACGCTACCGCGGACTCGGACCTCGCCAACTTCGTAAACAATTCGGAAGAATATAGTTTAAATACCTCGGTTTACTACATATATAATAGCCAATTAATTTATTCTAAGTATGTAAAAGAGTTCGAATTAATAACTATAAAATAGTAATATATAAAAGACTACCGTACTACAATTAATATTAATACTAATAGGATCCCTACTACCGTTGTTCATTTAAATTTTTATAAATACCGAAAATATAAATAGGACTTCCTATTCCGGAACTAGCTTTTTAAATATATCGATTTATATAAGATTATCAATAATTTCAAAAATTAAAAATCGGTATACCTCATTACTATCCTCCCTATCTAAACCGTAGTATTTTAAATAAATAAACATTCTCAGCGAAGACCCCTATTAAGATTTACACATTTCTAAATACTTATACAAACTACCCTAAAAATAAACTTAGTAGAGGTATATATAAATTTAAATACTAATAAAATAATTATTAGCCGTACCTTCCTTAAAACCCTCAACTATAATATTTCTACCAAATATTCAACTAAAATAAAAGGGGTAGGAGGGAAATTAATTAAATTAATAGAGTAAATTATATTTACCTTCTATTTATTTAATAAAAACTCTAAAGGGCTTTTTACTCTCTTAAAAATAATAATAGCTAACTAAGTAATTAATAATCTTAAACCCAATTTATTACTAGTAAATTCCTTCCTCCACCCGCAGCAAATAGATATTAACTACCGTATATTAGAAGTTCGCCTTCTATAAAACAATTTTAATATAGTATTTAAAGTACTAAAATTATTAAATCGCTATTTAAAAAAGGTCGTTATATTAAAAAAGACAATTTTATAATTAAGAGAGGAACGTATAGTTCCAATTTATTACATCGCCCTCCCTAAGGATAGGAATTTCCTCTTCAATTCATCGCACCCTACTATTATTAGTATTATTATTAATACCTATTCACTTATAATCGCCCTAATAAAGAATATTAGTAATAAAACGCTAATTATTCCCCGGAAGTAGAAAATTAATAAAATTACAAAGTACAACGCAGACAGTTTCCTCGTAATAATATAGACGAACGTCTATAATACTACTATAATTACTTAAATATTAAATATTATAAATAGTAATAGTCTAACTATTGAGTAAGCTATTAATATAATCTACCAAATATATTATATACCCGCTAATATTAATCTCGACTTCAATATTACTATATTAATTAATATAATAATCGCGCCGCTTACTACGCCTAATAAGGCCGATTCGACCCCCGACCCTAAATTAACTAACCTATAACCCAACTTCCCTAAAATACTCGAAAAATACTTTATACTAAATATAAAAATAAATAAGAAAGCTCCTAAGATTATTACTAAAGATAGAATATATATTTACTCTAGCAATAGATAGATAGTAATTATACTTAAGTAATTCGCCGCTCGCTTTCCCAAATTATAGAAGGAAGGCGGGTTAGTAAATATACCTAATAAAAATATAATAAAAGTCCCGCTTATAAATAATTAGTAAAATTATAGGGTAATTATAAGGATATATCTTATTAATAAGAAAAACTAAGCGGTGATCAACGAAGTCTTTAATATATTGTACAAATAAGGCAAAATAGACTAGGTAAAGTACGCCACCCCTTTCGCCTATTTAATATTTATTATTTAGCGGGAGATTAAAAATAATCCTAAAGGGCGCCTAGTAATTAATTTGTAAATTTTAAATAGCTTAACTATCCTAAATAATTACCCGCTCCTATTATAAAGCGAAATAATTGCCTTTATAAGGGGCAAGATTATTATTACTATTATTAATATAGTATCCTTCTTCTATTAGTTTGGAATATAGTAGAAGTATTGGGATTGGTTTATATTAATTATTTATAAGGGCTTCGAATAACCTACAATAGCGTAAATAGGCTTTAAGAATACCCTAGTATACGTGCAGCGCTTTATAAATATATTGTTGCGGGACTATAAAGAGTATTATCGTATTTATATTAATAATATCGTCATTGCGTCCAATTTAATAGATAATTATTATAAGCACTTAAACGCGATATTTTCCCTATTCGTATCAAAAAACATTATCTTATCCCCCAAAAAATCGTATTTAGAATACCCTAGCATCGAACTATTGGGTTTCTATATTAACAGTTTCGGTCTATCGACTACGAAGGAGCGCATCGAAGCCTTCAGGATTCTAGCCTTCCCAAACAACCTAAAAGCATTGGAATAATATATTAGGAGTACGGGCTTTCTCCGCCACCTAATCCCATACTACGCCCAATTAGTTAATCTATTACAATAATACAAAGTACTATAGTGGGAATATAAGGAGGGTATTAAGTTTTGAGGGGGGGTTCCAACAGTTGACTAGTTTATTAGAGCTAATAACAAGACAAGCCTTGTTGTAAGAGCAAGCACTGTTAATTGAAGGAGGCTTCTAATTAGTTAGATTTGGGTATAAAATAGTAAAAGCTAAAGACCCCTATAAGAGCCCCCTAGGAGGCCGTTATAGGGGTTATAGATTAGGGTTTTTTTTTTTTTTTTTTTTTTTTTTTTTTCTTTTTTTTTTTTTTTTTCTTTTTTTTTCTTTCCTTCCTTTTTTTCCCAGCCGAGGGGGAGGGGGGGGGGTTCCGGATAAGGGTATTCACACTTTCACTTCTGCGCGAGACTCCTCGCGCGACGGAAAAAAAGCTACCTACTACTTGGAATCGAACTAGCGATCTCAAGAAAGAAATGCAACAATAAGAACCATTGAGCCACTGGCCCAATTAATTGAAAAATTGCTATAGTTTCCTCTTTTATATACGGGAGTAAAGGAAAAAAAAAAGATGTTAGGAAGTACTGAATTTTAGAATATTTTAACAGTCATCTATAGCGTACTCTCAAGCCGACCAATCAGAGGTCTTCCTCAACCAACAGTGCTTGCTTTTGCAATAAGGCTTGTTAAAATGCAAGCATTGGACCCCCCCAACAAGGCTTAATATACTGGTGATTTTCCCGCTATAGTAGCGTTACTAGCAGAAGGTCGTAAACTAAGGAAGGTCGAAACCGGAAAGCCCGCCAAGCGGGCTACCTACTATTCAAGAATATACTACTCGCCAACGCCCGCCGAGAGGGCCGCCTTCGAGATACTACAACGAGCGATCTATAACAACCCAAATATATTACGCTATTTAAACCCCAATGCCCAAGCTTTCCTACAAATCGATAGCTCACTCGAATACGGCTTCGGTATAATAATATTTTATATAAAGGACGGATACCACTAAACGGAAGGTACCCAGATTCCTTCTACTTAAGTACTACCTATTATATTCCTAAGTAAAGTCCTAACTAAAGCTAAAATATAATACGGGCCCTCCGAATTAGAAATTGCTTACCTTATTTGGGTAATAAAGAAGCTTTATACCCAATTATATTTATATAATCTCCCCATTATTATTTTAACTAACTATTCTACTATAAAAGGTATCGTCGAACAAACATCGCTACGTACAACATCCACCAACCGGGCGAATTAGAGACTAATTAATATATCTATTTACCTCTCCGAATATAAACTAAAGGTCTTCTACATCTTTAGCAAATTTAACTTCGTACTTAATATATTAAACTAATTGAAGACCGTTAAAGATAATAGTAACCCCAACGGAATATTAATATTCGATAATATATAGGAGGACTCCGCCTACTATATAAACGATATATAGTATATATTCTCAAAAGCGTAAATAGACTCCGCAATATATAGAACTTATACTATAATATACTTATCGGATAAGAAATTTCTAAAAATTATAGAATATCTAAAGTAGTATAAGAGGGTCTCCGAGGACGGAGAAATCGTTTTTTCAAAAACCGGCTACCCCTTCTTTATATATAACGGCTTAATTTATAACTATTAGCCTAATAGATTAAGGAACTTTTATATACTATACAAGCTTGTAAAGGAAGTTCTGGAAGTTATATATAATAATAAGTACTATTTTAGCTATAACCGAATAATATACTAATTATAAAGACTCTCCTTCCCAAATAAGATACAACTTATTAAGTAATACCTCGAATACTACTTAGTATATTAATTAAACCAAACTAACCGTAATATACCAATCGGAAATTACTAACCTATTAGACTAGAAGAGGCTCTCCCTATAAGAATTATTTCTATCAACTTTATTATAAGGCTCCCCGAAATCTTAATCGAGGATACGCTATAGTAAATACCCGGCTATAAAATATTCGATACTATAATACCTATTACGGATAAAATTTCCAAAAGGTCCCTACTAATCCCGGGCTACTCTATATATACCGCTATAGAATAGGGTATTATTACCATCCAATTTCTATTAATATATAATTAGAGTTTTCCGGTCGGTATTATATTTAACTACAATAGAAAATTTATATTTACCTACTAAAAAGGTATATAGAAGGCTATAGGTTCCAAATTATTAATAACTATAATTTATTACCCGCCTAATAACAGAGTAGTAGAATAGAAAAATTAAACAATCGAAATTACTACTAAATTCTACGCCTTCTACTATAAGTTCGGTTATAATTAATTATTAATTATTTTATTTCTATAATAGAATTTTAATAACGCCTTTATTAAAAATATTTAAATATTTTCATACAAATACCTCTTTAACTACAGATTCGTAAGCCCTCTCAATATAGCTACTAATACCTATACTAATAATCTCTCTTATATTCTTAAAAATAATCTAACTATTAAGGACTATATTCGCCAAGAAATATAACTAACTATAGACTTTACTATAACTAACGCCAAATTTCGTTATAATATTAGCTATCGATAAGTAGAATTTAAAGAAGGAGACAAAGTCTTCTTTAAACTCAATTACAATTACTATTTACCCGGCCGCCTATCCCGGAAAATATTTCAATAATAGTTTAGTCCTTTTAAGATTATTTAGAAAGTAGGGTGCCTTATTTATAAATTAGAGCTACTAATTAGTATAAAGATATATCTAGTAATTTTAATAACTCACCTTTCCCCCGCCCCTAATAATAAAGACCCCTTCGGCCGATTTATTCTACCGCCTAACCTAATCGAAGATTTATAGAATAATTCCAATTCTAATAAAGGACCCCAATATAAATTTAAAAAAATCACTACCTACAAATAAATTAATAGGAAGGTCTAGTACTATATTAAATAGAAAGGATATAGCTATTACAAGAATTATTAGAAGGATACTAAGGATTTAATCCGTACCAAGGATTTAATAGAAGATTATTAGAAGCATCAGCCTAATAAACAAAAGCGTAAAGCAATATACTCGTATATAAATAAATAACAGAAGGTATAATTCATTAATAAGAAGGACTATACAGATTTAGGTTTAAAAGGACTAAAACGCTCTAAGCGCTTAAGGAAATAAAAGTAATAAAGCTATTCCTATTAAGGACAATAGTATTCTCTTTATAGTGCCGGGACCTAATACGGAATACATTATATATATAATTATTTTAATTAACTAAACTAAATTGGGTATAACACTCGCCATACCCATCCCAATAGAGGCACTAGCATGCCCCAGTACGTACCTTGGCACGTACCTAGCTTGCCCGATCGCTAGACCTGCAGGTACAGCAATAAAATAAGGGAATTCCTATAAAGGGATTCCCGCGCGGGGTAGCCTTCGGCTACGCCTTTCTTCCTCCATCATCTTCTTCTTTAATATTACAGTATGCACCAGCATTGTGATATTTGAAGACACCCGTGTTATTCTATCAACCGGCCCCGTTAATTTACTTTATAATAATGCCCTAATTAAATTTATTACTTTTAAAAAAATTAGAAAATATTTATTAAAAGAAATATAAAAGAAAAAGGGCGCTACTATAGGATATTTTTAGCTTCTTAAATCTTATAAATAATATAACTCTTATACCTATAACCTACAATATATTCTTCCTATAATTTATAATAATTTAGCCGGCTTCTAACTTACCTTTAATTAAACCTAATACTTTTAAAATTCTTATAAATTTCTATTTCGTTTTTATAGCGTTCCTATATTTAATTCTTAAGGTAATTCGCCTTAATGCCCCTTATTGCAAATATTAATTATAAAAGAAAATTAAAGAGTATTTGAACGCCGAATTTACTCTCTTAGTATATACCTTTATTAAATCTATTATAATACTACGTAGCTATAATATAGCCTAGGGTAATTTTAAGGTTTTTATTAGTAGGGTATAAGCTATAATTATTATATAAACTATAGTAAACTATATTAATACTAATCCTTCGTTTATTAGCGACTATCCGGCTTTAGATTTTATTATAATAATCGAATCTCTATTAAAGAAAAAGAAATTTACTTATATTCCTATTAATACTTTTATAGATTTTACTTTACTCTATAATAATATTACTATAATTCGTTTCTATATTATAAGGGTTAAAGAGACTATCCGTTTTCTTTTTAATAAAGTTAATTTAGTTACTACTAATATTAAATATATTAATAAGGGTATAATAATAATCCGCACTAAGTAAAATAACTTTAATAATTACCTTTCTACTATAAATATTTTACAACGTCCCTATATTAGCCCCGTTACTAATTCTCTTTATAAAGCTTTTTAATATCGAATAAATTATTTATAATATTTATAATTATATTTTAAATATAAATTTAATTAATAATATTACTTCTACTCGGCCCCGCTATAGTATAAAAACGGTACTTAGTAATATTTTTCCCGAGGTTAACGAGGAGAATTCTAGTATAAAGGATAAATTTTTTAGTAAGGAGGGTAAAATTGGTAATGATACTAATATAGTATTAGTCGTTAATAATATAAAGTAATTAATACCCTATTATTTTTCTAATTTAAGTATAATTTAATTTTCTTTTAGGGTTATTATTCATACGTTTAATATATATTTAGTTAGCTTCCTATCGGTTCTAATATAGTCCTATTCTAATTAAATAATTCCTAATTTTAATTAAGTCTTTTATATATATAATTAAACTACTCTAATCTATACTTCTTAGCGCTTTTTCTATTTCCTTTATTCTTTTAATTCTAATTACTAATTTATATTTTTATAGCTTCCCTAGCTATAGGGCCTATTATAAAATCCATTTAATATTTATTTTGAATTTATTATAGAGTTCTTTTTTATTAATTAATTATATAGAAGCGTCTTTATTTTATAATTAGGTCTATTCCGTTTCCTAATATTCTAATATAAAGTATTCGAACGTTTCCTTTCCTATATTATACTAGTAGTATAGCGTTGTTACTTCTAAAACTTTTCTTTCGAATAAAAATACTTATAGGCCTATTTTCCTAATTCTTACCTATATTAGTAAGGAGTTTATAATTTTGAATAAATAATATAGTACAGGATTTTCATTTATACTAGGCTATATATAGTATTGTAGTATAATTTTATTAAATTACGCGCGTACCTTTATAATACTTAGGCGTTTCCTTTTCCTTATTATTTTAATAACCCTTATATACTATTTCACTACCTATTCTCTTCTCGTCGCCTCTTTTAGCTACTTCTCCCTCTCCCTTAATATAAATTCTCTTACCTCCTTTTATAATACCGGTATATTTTTAATTAGGGCCTATTATATAGCTTATTTAACCTTTATTCTACTACTAATTAATATTAAGTATAATAATTATTATACTCTTTAACTCCGGACTTCGATTATTATTTATATTAATATACTTTATACGAAGGCCGCTATTAGGGAATACGTTAAACGTTCTTCGAATACTCGGACTTTCTTATTAAAATAAAAACTAAAAAGGGGGCAAAAGGTTTTTATTTCGAAACTAAAGATTAACGCTGCTTTATATATACTAAATACCACCTATAAATAATTATTCTAAATTGCGGCTAAATTGTATATTAATTTATATAATTCTCCTATTAATTCTATTAGAATATAGTAAATTAATATACTATAAGTTACCGCTATTCGAATTACTTGAATATAAGTTTTTTATATATATATAAAACTATATCCCTACATCTTCGCTACAATCCGTACTAAAGCGAATATTTATATTAATATTTTCTTCTTTACTATTTAAAAGTACGTTTTATAAATAAATTTATAATCGAACTATATACTTAAGAACCTTACTAATTTTATAAGTACTAACTAGTAGCTTCCTAAGTCTACTATCTCCTACCTTAATTAATATATCTATATAAAATAAATAAACTCTAACTTTACTACTTTAAATTCTATTCTTCTTTCTATTACCTATTTATAGTAAATCCTTTATATAATTATAAACTTCTTATAATTCTCCCGTATTAATTTTAAAAAGGCGAGGATATTAGTATTATTAGTAAATTTTACTATTATAATACCTTTAAGCCTTTTTAATACCTTATATAATATAGTAATAAAGAGTAGGAATAAAATTAGGGAGAAAGGGGATCTTTATAGTACTCCCGCAACTATATAGAACTCCTTTAATATTACTTTATTGAAATAGAAATTACCTATTCTATCTAATAAAGAGTTTACAATCTAATGTAAAAATTATATTAATAATCCTTTTTCCCAAAACGTATATAGGAGCTACTTATAGTTTACCTAATTAAATACCCCCTTAAAGTCGAAGAAGAATAGCGATATAACTACTCCTAATTCCTAAACTATATATACTATTTCTATTACTACCCTTATTACAAATTCTATTAACCTTCCTTTCTAATTCCTTATTTAACCCTTAAGTAGGAATCTATATTCCTTTACTATAAACGTAAACCATTCTACAATTATAACCTCTAATACCTTCTTTATATAGTTTAGTAGTATAATAGGCCTCTACGTACTTACGGTTTTTTATTATACCACTATCTTACCGGGTTTCTTTAAAATTACTACTTTAGCATATTACTATTATATTAGGAATAACCCGAATATAAAGCTCCCCGTCGCTACTATAGTTAACACTTCTATTAACTTCCGCCTATACGCTTTAAAAAGTTTATTAAAAATCTAATTGCTTCCTAGCGCCTTATTAGGTATTATACGCTATAGCATTCTTATTACATTATTAGTACTAACTATACAACTTATTATTAACTAAGACTCCCTTTCTATATACTAATCTAATAAGTAGCTTATTAGTATATTAATCGTTAGGAAGAACCTCTCTACTAGGACTTCAGCTTTATTTTTATAGTTTTTTAATTCCTCGTCGTCTCCTTCGCGGTGCAGCGCCGGCATCTTGAGTAGCTCTAACGGCAGGTGGCTGCGAGTCCTTCCCTATTATTCCAGTGCTTATAGCTTCCTTAAGTCCCTTAATGCGTCTTCTATAAGTGTGCGCTATTTCTTCGTTTATAATAATTATAGTAGTTTAAGAGTAAAAGAAATTTACTAACTATATTCGTTAGTCTGTAGAGAGGTTCTAAGTAGGTAATAAAATATAATTTAGTATTCTCACTACTAGTTGTAGAACTCTTAGGGCTCTTAAATAATATTTATAATATTTTTTATATTAATTTCTTTCAGCGAACTACTAGAAACCCTTTACCCGGCTAAATCCTCGCTAATAAATAACTACTACTAGTAATTATAAATAGAGAAGAGGAATATTATATAGAGGAAATCCTATATATCAGAGGAACCTTAGGTAATAGAATAGTATTAGTAAAATAGAAAGGCTATTATAAACCTTTATAGTACTGGCTTAAAGACTTTTAAGATATTAAAGCGTTCGAACTCTTTGAGAAGTAGTATAGGGACGTTCGAATTAACAACAGACCTATAGATTAATTTACGAAAGAGAAAGTATTAAAGAAAGTATTAATAGAATAAGAAAAGTAAGTAAAATTAATACCCGGAGGTAAAAAACGCAATTATTTATTTAAAGCGCTACTATTATTAACCTACTATATTTAAGAATCTTTAATATTTAATACCGCCCTAGTACTTAACTTAACCGCCGTATTTCAAGATAATAATATTATAGTAGTATTATTGTAAGGAACCTATAGTCTTCTCTTCTTCCTTAGAAGAGATTTTATTTCCTCTACCGAATTCAAGAACTGAACTACCTTCTTTAATTACCACTTCTCTTTCGGAATATCCCCCTCCTATTATATTATTTCTATTAGCCCTATTAAATCCTCTTCTAATATTCGAATATCTACTACTCTTTCCCCTAATTCTATTTCCTCCTCCTCTAATTCCTTAATACTTATAATTTTCTCCTTACTAAATAATAAACCTAAACGAATATACAATTCCTTTTCCCTTAATAATACCCTATCCCCTTCTATTATTCTACACTACTCCTCTAACTTCCTTATTCAATTCTCTAATTTTATAATTAATTTACTAATAATAGTACCTACCATCCCGGCTATTATTCCTTCCTAAAAGGTCTAAACTATTTTAAATATTCGGGTATTAGTCCTAGTAACAAAGGTATTTAAATAAATAGCGGCCGTAATAGTAATATATTCGGTATTTTGGATAGACGTTATAATAATATTTATTAAAATTTCCAACTTAACGAATAATAATAATTATAAAGCCGTTAAATTACCCTAATCCGTACAAAAAATTTAATAATTCTCCTTTAAAACCCCTAGTTTTTTAAATACTTCGACCGAAATTAGAATTGAGGACGAAGAAACGTCCGGAACTATAGTTAGAAGTACTATAATAGTAGAAAGGAGGGTTAGTAGTATTTTGCTAATAAGGTAATTAAATATAAAATAGGTAGTATTATTAAAATTTAAATTAATAATTAAATTAAAATAATGGAACTTAAAAATATTTATAGAATTATATAGCCTTCGGCCGTTAGCTAATTAAAACTACGGATTATAATTACTATATATTAGAAGGATTAATAAAATAAAGCCTTACTACTTAGGTAGCCCTCTTCTAATTAGAAGGAATACTATTCTTAAATAGTAAAAGGTTACTACCGGTAGGTAACGGAATTCTTTAAATATACGTAAAGCGTACAATAATCTTTACCCTTATCGGGTATATAAGCGTCGGAGTCCTTTAATACTATATACTAAAAGTATTAATTAACTATAGTACCTTTAATAAGGGCCTTAATAAATTTATAGTAGCCGCTACTACTATTATTATTATTAAAAGTTTAAAATATTAGGGAGATTAGTATAATAGGACTAAAAGTAAGCGCTAGAGTAATAGTAAACGTAGGCTTAAAAGTAGGAATAAGCGTAGGCGTAAGTACGGGGGCAGGTTTGGGCGTAGGGATAGGCGTAGGCGTGGGAATAGCTATAGCCGGGTGATAATAAATTAAAATAGTAGGCCAGAGCCCGAAAGGATTTTAATTAAAATAGGTATTACAATTAAAGGTTAGTAATAATTATTTAAAGGTATTCTAAAGTAGAATTAAAAGTATACGTACAATATAATTATAATTATTCGTTAAAATAATAAGAAGCAAGGTAAGAGTTATAAGGGGGTAAAATAAAGGTAATATAAATATTAATTATAGTATATAACTATAATTAGAGAGAGAAGGGGGGGGTTAATATTATAGGACTAACGCCCATTAAGGTATTTAGCCTTAATTAGCCAAATTTAAATATTGAGACGGCAATCCGCATTAAAACTACCTAAATAACCCGAATACTATACTATAGCGCCCGAACCCTTTAGAACATTCTCTAATTACCTTAAGCTACTAGGCAGCTAGCGTACAACTATTTAAACTCTAATATTAAAATAGCGAGAAAACTATAACAATAATACTAACACTACTACAACTATTATAAGGACTGTAG
>NC_026501.1:6423954-6426091 GCF_000182925.2 Neurospora crassa OR74A
AATATTATTCTAGGTTATTCTAATAAGCGTTAAAGGTCTTTGTAACTTTAAATAAATATTTAGATTAAACCTTTCTTTAAATTTTATTGGAATTTGGGTAGGATTATTCGGATTATAATTGGGAAGGCTATTTAATTTACGCTCTATATAGCGAACGGGATAGACTAATAAATTTACTATAAATTTATAGGAGTTAAAATTAAGTAGTATATTTGTAATTATTTTATTAAGTACTAGATTTCGGTCCGCAATAGGTATTTCTCTTATAGAGTAGAAGTTTTTAAATCCGATTATTAGGGATAATCTTTATTATAAAATAGGTATAGGATTCGATAGTATACACTTATATTAAAAAAAATTAGAAGGAATAAATAAGTACAAGGTTCTCCTAAAATTTAAAGGAATTGGGGATTAATTAATCCTCTTTATTTGAGTAAGCGTTTATACTAAATTTATAGGTAATTCTAAGCTACTTAGTAGGTTAATACTTCTTAGGACTAATAGAGTTCTATTTTCTAATAATAGTTCGAGAATTTTAATATTCCTAAGTAATAGTAGAGTTTATAGTTATATTTAATTTATCGAAGTATTAAGAGAAAGAGTATTAATTCCCCAAAAAGGGTTGGATGTAGTTGGCGTTAAGCTATAGCGTATTTAATTCTTAATAGTTAATTAAATAGAAATACTCCGCCTCCTAATTAATTGAGGATTTAAAGGTAATAATATTGTTAAATAAAACGAAGCTAGAGTAGAAGACGGTTAATTCGTTATCCTAGAATTTTATAAATAAATTACAATTTATTAAAGCGGAATTAGAATTGATTGTCGAGAAGAATTTGTAAGTAAGGGTAAATAAATATTGTTAGAGGAAGAGGTTAATTTTCTAACCTTTCTTCGTTATACTATAGAAGTAAGAAAAGAAGAGTTGAATAATAAAGAGTTAAAGGATAAGGAACTTTCGTTATTATTTCTTTTAATAGGTTTTATAAATATATATTAGAATAGAGGAAGGTTAGTAAGGGTATTAGGGTTATTATATAGCTAATACCGAAAGAGGATCTTTATACTTCTTAGTCCTTATATACGGCTATTATTATTTTAAGTAATATAATTCTTTAGTTATATAAAACGCTAGGGCTTTCCTTTAGTACTGTATATACGTTTACTTTATTAATTTAAGAAGTTAATTAATTTATTATCGACTATATATAATACTTTAAGCTTAGGCTTACGAAGTAGGCTATTAGAGTACTATTGTTTTATTTGTAAAGTATTATAAATTATTCTCTAGTACTACTATACTATAATGTTCTCTTTCTATTATTAATTAAATACTATATAGTACTTTTATATTATATTCTATTATTAAGTTTTTAACTTTAGTATTTAAAAGTTTAGATTATATTCTACTAATTTTATTTTTATAGCTTCTACTACTATTAATTTATAAATTTAATTAGAGTTTTGGGTAATAAATTCGACTTATCGAATAATAAGGCCTAGGTCTAACTTTAATACTCCCTAAATACTGAATTTCTAAAATAATAAAATTAAGGCCGTTTTTATATTTTTTAATATATTGTTTTCAAAATTAGAGTTATAATAGTCCTATTAACCTACTAATTAATTAAAGATAGTTACCGAGAAATAGTAATTCTTAAGGTAGAAAGGGATTACTTAAAACCTCTTTTCTTTTATAAGTAATGTAATATTATTCGGATTATTTATAAACTTTAGAATCCTACTGTTGAATTAAATATATTTATTTAGTATAAAGATTATTCTTACCCCTTTTTTAATTACCTATAAAAGTAAAGTAACTAAATTATTAATATAGGTATAAATATATTTATTAATATTATACCAAAGGTCGGCTAAGTATATTATAATTTATTTCTAATTATAAAAACCTTTCTTATTAGGTAGGAAGGTGCCTACTTAATTAAGTTGTAGTTTATTATAAAAGAGCCTACTAAATAGTTGATTAGATTCTAGTTCTTTATAAGGTATTTTGAGGTTATATTGCTAGTCTGGTTGAATTCTGTTCAATTCGGGATATTCTAGAGGTATATATCCGTTCTTTAAATTTGAATTTCGAGGGGGGTTAAGGTATACTTTATAATATGGGAGTTTATTT
>NC_026501.1:8232533-8236433 GCF_000182925.2 Neurospora crassa OR74A
CGGAGGGTAGGGGGTTTGTACTTTAATTAGAATAAAATTGGGTATTCGAAGATACTTTTACTATCTAGTGCTAATATAACGGTTACAATATTTTTATTTATAGCCGGAGTTTGTAATATTTATCGAAAAGAGCGGACTGCTTAGTAGTATTTCAAATATAGTAGATTATAATTAAATATTTATTAAAAGGGTTGGGCTTATCCGAATAGAGCGTAGTAAATCGATATTAATTATAATACTTACTTATATAAAATATTATTAGTCGAAGAGCTATCTAGATACCCTTTGCTATAGTAGGTTAGGATTGTCCCGGTTGGCCTAAAGGAAGATCCAATCTGATTTTAGAGATATAATCTTTATTTGAGGGTATAAGTATATACGATTATTATATTCGAATATTAGGTTAAATATAACTAGTATTTTTACTAAGAGGTAGTAATAGGTTAAGAGGTTGTATATTTTTACCGTCGTTATAAAATATAGGGGGGGGGGGTTTATATACTCTAATTAAAGCGAAGTTAAATATTCGTTTTATATTTTATCCGTTCCGAATCCTTTTTTAAACTTATCCTTAATATTATTCTTATATTCTTCCTCGGAACTATCTATCTTTATTTTATCTTCTATACCCTTAAATTATATATACCCTTAAAATATAACGAATTTATAAAACTTATTTAATTTATTAATTTATAGCATTAAGAAACATCCCTTTCCTTATCGGAAGTGCCGCTTTCATTATTAGTTTCTTTATATTGCTTCTCCATCTTCTTTAAATCTACTAGTATCTCCCTTATCCCCGTATATATAGTCTATAAAGTATATACTAATTTAGTAATATTTGCCTAAATATTTTCCTAGTTTTTATTTACTTTAGTCTATAGTTATTACAATATATTTACTAACTAGTTATATCTATTTCAAACCTAAGTATAAACTTCTCTTATTAATTCTTTTATATTTATTATTTTGCTCTAGATTACCCTCTCCACTATAGCCCCTATACCTTAAACAATTTCTCTATAATTCTATTTGAGCAAATTAATTCGATTTAATATATTAGTAAAATTAGTAATTGCTTATATTGAAAGCCGGATATATATATTATAGAAGTTGCAATTAATAATATTACTATACTTTAATTATTATACTAGGGTTTCTTCAAATTAGTAATATCTTTCGGAGGCGTTTAGAAGAAGGTAGTATATACTAGAAGGCAATTGTACTATTTATTTTTATACTAATTTAAATAGGGCTAGGGGGGGCGTTAATATAAAGTAGCGCTTATTTAGCTTATCGCTAATCTTTATATCCATTCTATACTACAATTCTAAATACTATAACTAACTTTCGACGAAATTAATACAAAGTATAGCCTCTATACGAATCGGATTCTTATACAATAGGAAAAACCTATATATTTAGTAATATAAAGGGTGGGCTGGGTTTTTAGTATACGAGCCTTTTTATTCTAGTATATTATTAAGGATTACTTACTTATAGTCCTAAGAGAGATCGCTATTATTAATTTCGAATATATTAATACAATAAAGCTACTTCGGATCCGAATACAGCGTATAAGACGCTATTGTCCAATTAGTAAAGTACTAGGGAATATACTTAATAATATAATTAATCCAATACTCCCGAAACTTTATTAGAAGGTATAGTACTAATACCGATTTAGTAAAATATTAATAATTCGCTATAAGTAGATTAAAGATCCTCAATTAGAAATATAATTATAGTATACCGGGCTTAGCACCCTTAGTATTATATTCCGGCGGAATAATAAAAATAGTTACTTAGACTAAAGGTTTATAATATTTTAAAATAATAAATGTAAATAGATTGTTAATAGATTCCTAGTAATTTAATTAATAGGGTTGAGAAATATAATCCTCGCATATTAATTAGACCCGTTTGAGGCGGAATTAGATACCGTAGAAGGATAGGGTAATATTATCAACTTTTATAACTATAAAGGGGAGGTCTTCAGAATCGATATTCGGAATGTGTGAAACTTCTTATAAGTGTCTATATTAATATATAATAATTTAAAAAGGATATAATAAGGAGATCTTCTTATTGGCCCCCCCCGTAGACTATTGTATATTAAATTAAATTACCAGTTTCCACTTTACTATAACTCTATTTATATAACCTTTTCGGCCTTCTTCTATTCTTTTTAAGCCTTCTTCCTAAACCTCTTCCTCTTCAAGATACTATCGTACCCTTCCTCTAAGCGGAGCTTCTTCCGCATTAACCCTAACGTATTAATACTATCCTCACTATTATTATTATTAAAATTAATATTATAATTAATACCAATATAATTAAACAAATTATATATAGGTATCGGTTATTCGCCTTAAATAAGTAGGGCCCGTAGTACTTAATCTAAAGTTACTAGGGCGTCTACCAATTATATAGAAGAGTTGGCCAGGGGCTAAACGGAAATTAATTAAATTCAACTGTATAAATATAATAATTTGGATTAACTTTACTATATAATAATCCGTATCTTTATTAGTATTAATTGTATTAATATATTCGGAGTAACTTCTTTTACAACTCAATCTACTCGTAATATTTAATTAATATATAACTATTTTATTAAATCCAATTTATTTATAACGAACCTACCTACTACTATTGCAAGGAGGACTGAATTAAAAGGATATATAGGGAGAGTTAGGCTTAATATTTAACATACCTATTTATAGTCCTTAGAAGAATTATAATACTTATAGGAACTTATAATAATAATACTAAAAATAAACTTATAAAGTAATTTTACCGGTTTTAATTTAAATCTATATTTATTAAACTTTAATTTATTTATAGCAAACTTACCTACTACTATTATAGGGAAAACCGAACCGAAAGGATATATAGGGAGAATTAAGCTTAATATTTAACGTATTTATTTATAATCCTTAGAAGAATTGGGAATAGGATAATAAAGGACTTTCCTACGATTTTAATTAGGTATACAACTCTTTAATAGTATAATATTATAAATCGGATAGGTTATAAATAGAAAAGGCGATACTAGATTAATATTAGGCATAGTATAGACGGGCGGGACTAACCTTATTTCTGGAAACTCTTCGTAAATTCGGTCGAAGTTGAGGACGGTTAATAAATTTAAATCGGAAGGGATTTAATCTATCTCGTAACTAAGGATAATTATTAAAGCGGTTATAAGTAGGTAGTATATAAGTAAGTAACCCTAAATATCGGGCTATATACCCTAATATATAATACTAGCTACTACCTCTATCTACTAATATTACAATTTAATATTATATATATACGAAACCCTTTTAATTTATTAATACGGGGTACTTTAATACATTAATTACTTTAATACTCAAGGGCTTCGTATTTACCGAAAGGCCAACGTACAAATATAGATTATAAAGTAGACCTATTAACTTCGTACACTACTAATTTATTAAGTAGGGAAGGAGGACGATCGATTAAATCCTAGGCGCTATTGTATAGGCCCTTTTTAAAAATCCTTACTAACTACAATATCGCCTTCCCCCCCCCCTAATATTATAATCTCGCATCTATTAGTCTAGCGCTACCGAATAACTATATACTACCTCGAATTACTATTATAATTAATATAGAATCCTATAATTATACGAATAAATAGGATAGTTACTATTATAGGCCTAATAGCGTATTAAGGGGTAAACAGTAGTTGTTCCGTTTTAATTAGATAGAATACGAAAAATAGAAAAATATTAGTACAAAAATTAATAGAAGTAAATTGGGTTTTAGTATTAGAGAATTATTAATACCGGTAGTACTATTATACTATTAATTGTATAACTATGGGCTATACTATTGAATAAATAAATTTAATCCTTTTTTTATACTATAGGC
>NC_026501.1:8236533-8244278 GCF_000182925.2 Neurospora crassa OR74A
TAATAACTCCTTCTACGGTTACTAGTATTAATTTATCCCCTAGACTATACTTTTATAGCAATATTAATATAATTAATAAATAATAAGGCGTTGTATTCAAATTATAGAAGCCACCTTAATTACTCCTAATAAAAAATAAATAAACTATTTATAAGTACAATTAGACTTTAGTACCTCTAAGCCTACTAATACAAATAATTTCATTATTATACGCTACCTTCCGTTCTAATTAGAGTAATTCAATTAATTCTAAGTAATATAACTTTATATTCCCAACCTCTACTATTAAAAGTAAACCCGAAGTACCTCCTAACTATTCCTTCCCTACTATACTACCTTCTATTCTAATTATAGTAATTCAAATAATTCTAATGAGAATAAAATTAGAAAATCTGTCGCTTTACTATCTAGCCCTCTTCCGGGGCCGTATCGACCGACGAAGACCCTTAGTAGGAAGGGGGGATATTATATAGGGAATTTCTATTAATAATTTAATAGAATTAAAAATTTATATTTAACTACTAAGGATATTTCTATATAGAAATATATTAATATTTGTATTAGAAGTAGGAACCGGGTATCCCCTATCGACTATCATTTAGATCCGCTTTAACTTAAGACTAATAATATAATACTCCAATTAGAGTACTAGCCTATTATATATATTACTAGAGCCCCTATCTAATTATAACTATTAGTCGATAGCTACTTATTAACTATACAAATCCTTTTATAGGCTACTATAACCTCCGTAGGCATCCTCCTATCTACTAATTTCTATAATACTATTTTCAATTTCATTATACTAGAGATTACTAATTAAAGTAAATAATATAGTATAAAACCGCTATACTATATAAGCGCGTTCGTATAGCGGCCGCTCATTAGGACTCTTAAATTCGAATATTACTATATTGAAATTTATAGTATACTGGACTACCTACTAAATAAATTAGAACAATACCTTACCGGTCCTATCTACTAGTATAGCTTATAATATACCTTCCAACGCCTTTTGCGAATTATTATTATTAAAGTCTTCGATAATATTTATTAACCTCTCGAAAGATATTTATATTTTAATTGTATTAATATTGGTTATTATTATATTAGGATAATTCTCTTTAATAATAGGCGGATCGCTAACGTTGGGTTAGATTATTACTATATCGGGATAATTCTCTTTAATAATAAGCGGGTCGCCGGCGTCGGATTAGGTTATAGGCGGGTCGGGATAATTCTCTTCCGCAATAGGCGGGTCGCTAGCGTTGGGTTAGGTTATAAATAGGTTACGGACGTTGGCGATAGGCGGATTACTAACATTAGGTTAGATTGTAGTAAATTAAGCGATAGGGTTGCTTATATTTATATAACTAACTATAGACTTAATATATATTAGTTTGTACTAAGTTTCGCTCTAATTAGAGCGTATAAGAACTAGCCACTCTTTACTCTAATTATAGTAAAAAGCGCTTTTTATTATAATTAAAGTAAAAGGGATATACTATTAGAATTAGATTTACTTATCGAAATTAATATTATTATTAGGTATTATATTGTTCTATACTAAAACTAATTTTTATAAATCTATATTATTAGGAATCGTCTAATTACTAGCTAGTAAATTATAAGGGTAGCCCGCCGATATTATATAACTAATTCGCTCTAGGCCAACCTATAGTAAATAGAACTCCAACCGCAAATTTAGTTTCTTTAGTTGTACCTAATATATAATAACCTTAGGCAATCTAGTAGCGTCCTTAATAGTAATTTCCTACGCAGTTAAAAAATTCTATATATATTTTAGGGATGTAAAAGGAAACTTTTAACCCAAAAGGGCTATAGGGCCAACGTCGGCCTCGTTAGAATACCGCCGGTATAATATAAATATAGAAACGTAGAACCTCTATACTATAATTATAAATAATATAATAGGGTTATTCTTATATTAATTAGTTACTACCTTAATAATTGTAAAATAATAGAGTGCCTACTAGGTAATCTCTTTAAATATTTCCTTAAAGGCCGTATTTAGGATATATTTAACTAGGGCGGATAAATTATTATCTTTAATCTAAATATAATTAAAATTGGCGAATAGATTGTAGGAATTAATATATTAAAATACTATACTATTATTAAGGGAAACAACGTTATTCCTAATAGCGTTATCCGAAGTACTAGCTACTAGTATTACGGAAGGAGGTTATTTATATAGTCATTTTAATAAGGTAGAAGGGGGGCTATTCTTAAATTAAGCCTCGGCGTAGGAACATTTTACTCCGTATTTGTAAAATATTAATAAATATCAAATTTAGCCTTACTAGGTTTTACTATAGTTAGAGTAAAGGGGGTTGCTCTAATTAAAGCGAAGAGGGTATACTATAAAATTAAAATTCACCTATTATTAGTATTAATATACTTTTATTTTAATTTATATTTATACAACAATATATTAATTAGATTATAGTTTAAATCGGACTTATTATCCTTAAGATCCACTAATACTTTACTCTATATAACTTACTTCTCCTTCCGTATCTATAATATTTTAGCGCTACTACCTTAATAGTAATTCTTCCGGAAATTATTAAATTATTCCTCTAATTTACTAATCGTCACACTATCCTTTACCTTTACAATAGAAATATACTATTCGTAAACATCAACAAATTCCTATACCTTCTTAATCTATAGCGCTTCCTTAGCCTTCAAGTCCCTAATAGAATATTTAGAGAACCAATCAATTATAACCTTCTAACTATTTATATCTAAGTTATTAAAGATTTTATATATAATTTAGAGAATATAATCTACTGAGGGTAATAGACCGGACCAATTAATAAAGAGAGGATTAATTAATATAAAATTTTTATTTAGGATAGCCTAATCGATATTATACTTCGCTTTAAGGTTAATTATAACCGCTTTAATTAAAAAAAAGTAATACTCCCTAATATAGAAGGCCCTAGCAAAATTGAAGGTAGTTACATTAGTAGGTAGTTCTACAACCTATACGTACTGGTTAAATTAATATAATAATATATATTTAGCGGCTTTATATTTAAGTAGGGTCTTAAAATTATTTCCTACTTTAAGAAGAATACCTATTATCTTTAAGCTTAGACTTGCAATAAATTTATAAATTTATTATACAAACGTTAGCTTTCACTTTAATTAGAATTAATATATAGGCGGAAATACTATTTTAATAAGAGTAGAATATATTTTACAGAGAGTATACTCTTCTATCCAATTGTAAATAGTACTATATATAGTAGATAAATACTATTAAATACTTTCTTTCTAATTAATCCTATAAAAACGCCCTATATATTATAGAATTGTATTTTAATTCTATACGTAGCCGAACCTAATACCTACGTAATATACTACGTAGAGGTTTAATTTAATTATATATACGCTAGAATTAAGTATAAGAATATCGATATCCGTATATAGTTAGTTCTAAGCTACAATAATATAGCTATATTCAATTTACATCTAATTAGAATAAATTATCTCTATATATAGGCCGACTTTATATAGGATAATATAAAGCGTCTTATATTAATTAATAAATACCCTACTAAGTTTCGCTTTAATTAGAGTCGGTAAATTTAATTTTTAATTAGAATAAAAATAAAAAATTAATTGTATTTACATTTATATTTAGGGTAAATTAGCGATTATTAGTACCCTTTTCCAATTATTATATAGTTTAGCGTATTTCCGAATAATCTACGTAAATAAGGGCGATTCTTTAAGTACCTAGTATACTATATTTACTCGGTTACTCGGTAGTATAAGGTGCATATTAATAGTAAAATAAATAAATATATAAAATAGCCTACTATTAAAGTTTAGCTAAATTAATTTATTAATAATTTCAACCCTTAATATCGCTTCTTCTTCACTACACAAAACCTTATTGAAGATCCGGGCATATATTTCCCAATTACCCCTCTAATACTCTATAACTTAAATACCCTCTAATAGGTAGGACCTTTATATCGCTATTTACCGCCCAATAACATTATCCTTAAATATTAATACTTATATATAGACGTTATATAAGAGAAATTATAATAGGCGGATAAAGGTAAAGTTTAGGGAGATTTAATACTCTTCGTCGGTAGTGTAGAATATTACTAAATCTTTAATTTCATATTCTAATAAATTTATAAATATATTTTTTAAAAGATTATCCGTAATTCGGACAATCTCCTCCCGCTAACGGTAGTACCCGAATTCGATTTAATAAATTAATATTAGCAATATATTAAAGGAAGGGTATATTATCGCCCTATTAAGAAGGTATAGCGGGGTAGTTATACCCCTATTTATAATAATAATATAATTTTCCTAAAGGATTTCTATTATAGCTTAGTAGACGGTTTTACTATCGTTAGTAATCGCATTTTAAATATTAGAGTATAGAACCTACTATTAGTAACCCTACTTTTTATTAATTTTACGTAATTAGGTACGTATAGTATTAGACGTTATAGGGTTAATAATATATAAAGGGTTACCCTAATTATACAAACCCTTATTTCTAAAACGGAAGAACTCTAATACGTTATATTAACCCTTAAGTAGGGTAAAGACTTTAAATAGGCTTACCCCCTCCTAAAGTATAGTAGTAAATACTTAAATATTAGTAATACAATTTAATATAGGTATTATAGAATAAATTAACTTATTTATAGTAGGGATAATCTATATTGTCCGCTATATTAATAAATTGCGGTTTCGAACGAATTAAATTTTATCCAAAATAAAGGCCTAAAATATTAGGTCCTTTATTATTATTATTTAGAACTCTAGCCTCTATAGCCTTCTATCCTTCCTAAAAGTAATATATTAATATCCGCGCCTTTTACTCTAATTATAGTAGAAGACTTACTAACTAAACTCCTTAAATTCCTTATCCTCAATAATAGTATCTATATTCGTTACATCCTTATCTTTGTATATAATATCCTACATACTACTCTCGAATAGGTTTATAGTATACTATCTGGGTTTCCGCCTAATAACCCTATTATACGAATAGAGAAGTATATTAAATTCCAAAAGCTTATTAATTTTAGGCTTATTCTTACCCTAACGTATAATAATAATAGAATACAAATATATAACAATATTTCTAATAATATCGGCGGAATACTTCTATTCGGCCTACTCCTTTATTAAATAATTGAAGCGGTCCTATATAAACGTCCTCGCTCTACGTAGGTCGTCTTTAGGTACGCTACTAGTAGTATTAAATTAAATTTAAAATATTAAATTACTAAAGGTATTATTGAATTTAATAAATATTTAGGGAACTAGCCTAAATAATATAATAATAATATTCGGATACGTATTGAAAGGCTACTATTTACATTCTAATTCTTTAAAATAATAGTACTCTATAAGGAATATTATACTATAAATAAACATCTTACTAATACCTACCTTATTTACTAATATAACTCCTTATAAAAGCGAATAGAGTATATAATAAATAGTATATACATTTATAGTATATTAACCAATCCTTAATCTCGCTCTAATTAGAATACGAAAAACGTAGGCTAGGTTTCGCTTTAGCTAGAGTAAATAGGATTAATTTTAGCTAGAGCGAAAAAGGAAGATATAATACCAATTTAAATTTATTTATAATTTAATAAGGGAGTAAATATTATAAATTAATCCTATTAATCTTCTAATCTACCTAATTATACCAATCTATATAAATTTTATAATTAAATAACTAAGGAGACTCCTCTAGCGCTAATTCGGTAACTTCACGCTTAAGAGTACGGGTACCCCCAAAAATAAGATTAAAATCGGTAAATTTCTTCGCTAACGGGTACTTCTACTATACTAAACCCTTAATAGCTATTCTAACTACAATATTACTCTTAACCTTCTCCTAGGTAGCCTTTTAAATATTACTGGGTATTTAAATATATTAAGTAAATTAATTAATTATATTGTTTATAGCTATTAAATAATCTATATAGGTAGGAGTATCTTTATTGTAATAGAATAGTAGAAACTATTTAATATCCCGAAATAAAAGCATTATACGGGCTAGTTACTACTAAATTTTAAAATCCTTAATATAAGTAAATAGCATATATATATCGAAGCGTAACGCTAGGTCTTTATTAAAATAGGTACTAATTGTAGTAAAGTCTTTAGTATTATAGCGATTTAATTTAGTACTAAATACAATTTTAGAATATATATTGTTTATAATAAGGAATGTATTACGAATATATATTTTTACCGCTATCGGATCTAAATAGCCGAACCTCTTTAACTCCTCTTTAATTAATTTATAAATATTTACTATAATTAATCTATAGTAGTCCTTACGAATAATATTAATAAATTAAAGGGCTTATAAAAATTAAGTATTATATAGGAATTTACTATCCTACTTCGCTAAAAAAGTCTCCTTATTAGTAGGAAAGATATATAACCTAAGAATATCCTCCTCTTTAGTAGTAGCGCGCATTGAACCCAATGCAATATTACTATATTGGTATATATTAAAATATATGAATATTTAGAAGATTCGCACCTAATTATTAGTATAATAACTACTATACAAAATAATGCCATCTTCTTTAGTACGTTTCGGGAAATATAGCGGACCTTAGTATTTTAAATATATTAAATAATAATAGAGCGTAATAAAGAGAATCGCGTAAATCGATTTAAAAATTATAACCTTATTTAATTTTATTTCGTCTGTTATACTAAATAATATTAAATCTCCGCGCCGGACGGCCACAGTATAGAGTAGAAAGGAAGATATTTCGGCCTTCTCAATAGTATGTATTATATATGTATATTAAAAGGAATCGCAGAGCAATTTAATATACTTCTTCTATATAATATATATATTAGTAAATTTAATACCTACCTAATCCTAAATATTATATAGCCTCTTAAAGTAGGTTAATAACCCAAACCAATTAGCTACTATAAAATAATTAATAATAGTATATTAAGGGGCCTATATAGCGGGTATAGGGATAGACGTATATAGTGGGTAACGATTTTATAGGTCGGTTTTACTCTAATTAGAATTGGGAGCCTTAATTTATATAGTTAATTCCGCTTTAATAATAGTACAATTATCTATTCTAATAAAAGCGAAAGGAAGTATTAGAAAAACTTATAATTATAATTATAATATTAATTAAGTATTATAATATTAGAATACCTTAAGAGGGAAGTTGTATCCGCCCTATTATACTTCGAATTAATATTCTACTAATATATAAATTATTAGCTAGGGATTCGCATATTCTTAGCCTACATAGTACTTAAGTTAGTATACCCTTAGAAAGGTCTAAATTTTCGATTAACAACGTCGAATTTAGTATTTAATAATTAAATTAGGATATTAAGCAAGATAGTACGTATACGGTCCAAATTATAATACCCGACGGCGGGTAGGTAGTAGTTTTGGACTAGAATAGAACCTCTATATTTAGGGTAATTACTACTATATTTCTTCTTATCTTTATACTAATTTAGGTTAGAGTATAATAAGGCCTATAAAAAATTAAGGTCTATTGATTTAATAATTATATATAGTATTAGCGGGTTCTAGTTTTTAATAGTAAAATTATTAAAGTTATCCCTACTAGCTTTAAACGTAGCTTTAGGCCTAACTCTATCTAAAGATCGTCCCTTCCCTATATTAGCAATACTAGCAATTCTTATACTTCTACTTA